>NW_027418213.1:0-174476 GCF_009905375.1 Apium graveolens | reverse complement strand
TCAAGAAAGGAGAGTATTGATGACTTCATAGGAAATCATCACAGTGAGGTTCCCCTCATCTATTTGCCTATCATGTAGGAACCTTAGGTAAGTGAGGCAAACACTTCTGTCTTTGCTACTTCTCTACCACAAATTTCTTTGTAGACAACTTTGGCTATTACATCTATGAGTTTGCCCCAACAGATGATTACCCAAGCCCTAAAACAAAAATTTCTAATCCAAGTCTCAAAGACCCCAATCTAGTTCCTCTCAAAAGGGACTAGTTTAAAAACTACCAAACTTCATAGGGGAGTGTGAAGGAAAGTGGAGGCTGGTGAAGGATAGGTGAACATCAAAGAACCTTAAGGATAAGGATAGCGGGTGTGTAACCCAGCCTAGCCACACTATAGTTTCCCAACAAACTGTATGATTACTAAGGAATCTAGCTCATTACTAGTTGCATCCTCCCAAAGGATGTGAATATTTAACAAAGCTCTCAGCTAAGAGCACATGCCAAAAGGTTTATTGCTACAAACCAACCTCAAAATTATACAAGAAAGAAAACTAAAACATTGGGATATCAGGGTGCACACACTGTGCAAACTATAGTCAAAACTCAGTTATATTGCACCTTCTCAAAGTCAATTGATGTGCCTCCAATAAATGTGGAGTCACAACCAAAATCTCTTACAATAGAAGTACATCACACACAAACTACCCGCTAACTCCTTGGATATGGACAGATTCACACATCAATTATTGATTCTCTATCTTTGACTCTCTTGGAGGAGCCCAAATCTCAAGCAAGTGGGCATCATCTTTTTAGATGATTTGTTGGCTCACTTGCCATTTCTTTCTGAAAATATTGAGAAATCTGTGCACAATCTAAAATTAATCACCGCATATTCCATAATAATTTCAACTCCAACTCATTCACTTCTACTATCTGGGGATATTGTTCATCCGTCAATAGTGATGTATCTCGACGGATGTGCTTAACAGCGATTATCCGTTGAATCTCTCAACTACCACTTCGACAGATGTTTCTCATCCGTTGAAAGTCACTACACAACTTGAAATTTCCAAAAATGTTACAAGTGCAGATGATCTGGTAGTTGTAAAATCACTCTAAGAGGATTGGGGGAATGGAGTGAACAGAGTGAGAGGCTTAGTTGCTCTTAGGCAAAAGGAAATGAGTGAACAAATGCAAGCTATTTCTTCCATCTCGGCAAAAGTAAGTGAGACAAGTCCCCACCTTATGTGAAGGTGAGGGTGGGAAGCCAAGGGGAGCCCTTGATGCAAAAAGAGAGAACATGAGAGAAAAGTAGTACAGATTAATGGGAAATTCCCATTGTTAGTGAGTTAAGGGATGTCAATGAGGCTGAAAAGAGATAGCTAATTCATCAAGAATATCAAGTTGTTTTAGACTATGTCACTTATGATGCTGAGACATTTACTCACCCTAATCCCGCATATCCAGTTCTTGCTGACAGGGCAATGAGGAGGCTGAGAAACACCGAATTTGGTGCACATAATAACATATATGCTAAGGGCCAAAGATGCAATCAATGCCATTCCCTCCACAACTGGTGATCATATTGATATTTTGAAGACTCCATTGGGGATGATGGTGAGGATGATGAAGGAGAAGGCATGAACATAAGGGGAGATGCAGATATTCTATCATAGATATGTGCACACGGATGTACTTACTCCATCCCAATCCACACTTTTCTAATTCATGACACCTAGTGCAATTCAAGAATCCACAAGTGCCAGCACCAAAAGACTACTCAGCCCATATGGAATTTCTCCAATTGCATAAAATACAAGCTCTCAACAAAGTCAGAATGTGGATGAACTAAAGCAAGAACTTGCTGAAGTTAAACAGGACTTTGTTGCAAGGTTGGATCCTAGGCTTCCAGACACAATATGATCGAGATAGTCCAGAAGCTCGAGAAGGAATTGATTTGAAAAGGAAAGTTGAGGCCATGATTCACACTGACAGATCTGGAGAAATCAATGGCCAAGATACTTGCCAATCAGGAAACTCATACAAGTCTGCTATAGCAGTTGGTGGCTGCACAGACCTCAAACTCTGCTCAACTTGATGCTAACAAAAAGGGGGAGAAAGATTCTATCATTCCCGTTAGTAAGGGGGGTCAGTTAGTGAGGGGGCGACAGTGCAACATTCAAGTCAGTAAGGTAATAATTCCATAAATTACTTTCACAAAGCCACCAATTCTAGACAACATTGATCTGATCAAAATGGCAGAGCTGAACTAGAGCTGAAAAAAATGGAAGAAGCTTGATGAGAAAATTGAGAAAATTTTGGTCAAATTATAAATCCTGAAAATCAAGTGAAACACTTCACTCAATTAAGACCAATTTCAATCAATGAGATGAGCTTAGGGAACATAGAAAGAGGTCAACCCTCAACAAGAAAACCTCTACAGGCCATGTGATTTTACAGCCCCAGAAAAACTATCCAATGAATTCAAGCAAAAATCCATTGGACCTAGTCTATGCAACTCCCAAAACTGATGAAAAGAAACTGCTTGGTAGATCTATTGCTTATCACAAAGATTCCAGAGACTCAGTCTTGAAGAACAGAATTGCTAAAATCTACAGGCGTGGCAAATTGATCTATGTGATGGATGGACATCCACGGTTTGCAGAAGCTAAGAAAGAAGAGAAGGTGAGGCTCAAACAACAGCAAAGGCAAGCTGCCTTAGATGCCAAGAACCAAGATAAGAAGCCTGTAATCACATAATCTGAAATGCCTGCTCTGATAGCTGAGTCTCTGAATGAAGAAAAGCAAGAAGAACCAAAGCAGACAAAGACACCAAGACTGAATTCAGACCAAAGAGTAAGCTGGATTTTGATGAAGTCAAGAAAGAGTACATGCCAACCCAATCTACCACTTCACGTCAACCAGCCATGCCCACAATGGAGGAGGCTGAATTCAAGGTTTATTCTGATATAAATTTCCATGGTGAACCCATAATTCCCAATGATAAACCTAAAGATTGGTAAAGTTTACCAATCCCTGATCTAAACATCCCAATTCCAACCAAACCAAAGAAAACAAAGTCAAGAGCATTCAAATAAGCCAAACCTGTCAGACTTCAATCCAAAGCCTCAGCCAAACCCAAACCAGCTATCAACAAGGGATATCAACTTTACATATGTGACAACAAGGAATTTTCAGATCTCAATCTCTATATGGATGAAATAGATGAAGTGAGAGCTATTGATGCTTACAAGAAGCTTCCAGAGAGATTGGTGTTCAGGTACAAGGGTGGAAAAGAGATGCCTTGGCCTCTTCACAGAATTCTCAATGAAGGCTATTCTGTCTTAGTAAATATTTCCCCTCCATAAAGAAGAACTTTGGGTTCAATATTGTTTCCAAAAAATGGTACTGAATAAAATTGAGGAGATAATGAATAGTGGGAGAGATCCAAATGCACTCCCAAAAGTCTTATCTATTTCCTACAATGGGATAGAGTGCATTTGAGACCATACTGGATAATGGAGTTTAAGGATGAGAAGAACATCAAAAGATTCTTCAGATTAGAAGATCGCCTGAAGATTTTAAGCAATGAAACTCTCATGGAGATGTAAGAGATGATGGATCAGACTAATGAAGATGAACCTAAATTCTACAGGCAACTTCAATACCATATTGAAGAGAACAATAAGAAACTGAGAAAGAAGTCTAGACATTCAAGGAAATAAATTAAATTTTCTCAGTCTAAAGGAGCACCTTGAAATGTCTTGTGAGATTTTCTATGAACCTTCCTTTGCATACTTTTCAATAAACTACAGCACTTGTTAATTTTATCTACTATTAATCAGTCTGTATTCATAAGGTGTTATCAAGTTTCTCTTAATTTATGCCTATAATTCCAGTAGACATAAATTGGGGGATATTGTTAGGAATATGTTATGTACTTGATGATAAGTTGAACAAAACACCTTGGTAGATTTAATTAAGTGTTTTTGTAGCTCTCGGCGGATGATCACTTTAACATCCGTTGAGAGAGTAGCTTATGTATTAATAAGTTTTATAACACATTTCTGCATTCGACAATACCTTAGAAAACTAGAAGTTGTAGGATATTCAAGTCATGTTGACTACTAGTTTGATATGCAAAATAGGTTGGCTAATTATAAATATTAGATGCCTTGTAATTTTGCATAAGTGAAATAGAGTTAACTGCTATAGAAGACTTTCAACGGATGATTCTATAAGGTTTCGACGGATGACCCAAGTCACACTCAACGGATGATCTAATTAAGATTTGACGGATGATCCAATGAAGTTTCAACGGATGTTCAAATTTAAATTACAGTTGATAGTGACTTGACAGTCACATGGGTTGATTAGATGCAAATAGAATGTGGCAGCCTATTTACAGGTTTTAGAGAAGAAAGAAGCATTTCCATTTCCCTGCTAACTTGAAGATATTCAAAGATGCTGGATAGAGAAATGAAGAAGCATGTAATTAGACTAAGAAACTTTTATCTTATTAGTTTGTATTTTTATCATGTAATTTGGTAATATATAAACCAAGGGTAGCAAGTAGAAACAATCAAGTAAGTAAGTAATTTACCAAGAAATAGATAAAGCTGTATCTGTGAAGAATTTCTCGGTTCTTTTGTAATTCTACTGTAAGCAGCTGTGTACAATCTTTGTATCACAAAGTTCTCGATCTTATATATCTCTGGTGGAAAAGTTCAATCCACCAAAAAGTTTTTAAATACTTGTGTTTAATTTCTTTGTGTTTGATTACTTCAATATTTCATTCCACACTTTAGCTTAATCAAACACAGTTATATATTTGAGATAGAACAATTCTTAAAATCGAAAATACGGAATTACATTCAACCTCCCTTATGTAATTCTTTGTTAGATTGTTTGGGAATAACACGGGTACTGATCTCAATTCAATCAGGGTGTTCAAGGAGTAAATGGCTAAAAATTTTAACATGAATGATCTGGGCAAGCTCACATATTAAATAAGCATTGAAGTGAAACAAGGCGATGGTTTTATTAAGTTAAAGCAGACTAGATATACTAAAAAAAATCTCAACAAAGCAGGTATGTTGGATTCCAATCCAACTAAAGTTCCAATGCTTGTGATTGGCGGACTGCGATACTTGGTCCATACTAGACCTAATTTGGCATACTCGGTCATCGTAAGTGAATTTATGGAGAAACCTAAAATTATGAATCAAAATGCAGCCAAACGTATATTACGTTATTTGAAGGGCACAATGAATCTTGGGTTGATCTACGCTGCTAATGAAGATAATAATATAGTGATTGGATATTCAGATAGTGATTTGGCTGGGAACATGGAGGACATGAAAAGTACTAGAGGCCGGGTATTTTCCCTCATCAGAAGTCTGATAACCTGGAATTCTCAAAAACAAAAATGTGTGGAACTCTCTTCTTGCAAAGAAGAGTTTATGGTAGCCACGACAGCCTCGTGTCAAGAAGTGTGGGTTAAGGAAACTGTTGTCTCAAATTACCGGGCTCAACATACCACCAATAACTTTGTTTACAACAGTAAGTCAGCTATCGACTTAGCAAAAAATCCTTCATTCCACGGCATGAGTAAGCATATTGACATTCGTTTTCATTTCATAAGGGAATGTATTGAAAATGGAGATATAGTTGTGAAGCATATTTACACTTAAGAACAAAGGGCAGACTCACTTACTAAAGCACTGACTGCAGTCAGATTTGAGCGAATGAGGAGTTTTCTTGGTGTTAGAAGTTGTGTTTAGAACATTTTAGATTGAGGGGGAGTTTGTTGGGATTTTAATCTAAACTTGGGCTTAGCTATTTAAGTTTATATTGGATTGGTTTGCTGTAGCTAAACAAAGTCTGGTTCCATGCGTGTGGACGTGGTCGGGAGATTTTATACGAGAAGTTTTGAATAAACGTTATCACATTGTTAGTGTTTGATTTGGTCTAGGATGTCTGTTATGTAGTTCCTATTTTATAGGACATTTCATTTCCTTGTTTTGTATATGTATTGTACTTGGTTATCAATAAAAGGTTTAAGATGTTTGATGCTTATTTTCTCTGGTTTTACATAACTGAATAGAAATTCAGTGTTTTGATATATCTTTTGTGTCATAATAAACCTCTAATCTACCTTTAATATTTACTTTCTTTCTTTGTTTAATTTCCAAAAAATAAGAATTTTTTTCAATAAAAAGATTGCCTACTAAAAATCATCTTTGACCTGACCAAGATCTTGCTTACTCCGTTAAGAAAAGAAAAGAATTGAAACCCAACTCATGACTTTTCAGAAAAAAAAAAAAAATAAATTATTCAATAAAAGCTAATTTATGTTTAGGTCAAACTCAAAAAATTATTAGCTATTTTAATTTGTTGATAAATAAATTGAAAAATGCTTAAAAACAAATCAAAGTCTCTAAACAAATCTGCCTAAATTAAAATGGATTTTAGTTAGCATATTTCAATAATAAATTCATATTTTCATATACGGATTTAAATAGAGACATATACATATGCAAATATGAGAATACTCTTGTCTGTAATAATATATGCATTTGAAAATTCTAAACGGACCAAGTGTAAGTTCATCATTTTTACTAATTATAATTCATAATTTAATAAACAAACGATAAGTAAGATAATTCAGACACTTGAATAATTTATATCTTATAATTGCTTTTGTGGTACTTATTTATTTTAAAATTATGTTCAGATAAATTTATATTTCTTTTTAAGATATTTCTAAACGGGCCCAAAATATATTTAAGCCATTTTTAGCCATCGTAGCATGTAAAATTAAGTTAAATTTAATAAGTCATTTTTTTTTGCAATTAAAGCCTTCAAATAATTAATGGGGTACATCTGCTAAGTCTAATACAACCCATCCCCGTTTTTATATCTTAAAACCAAATTTTTTTCATTCCTTTAATTCGTTTAAAGTTCGTTTTTATTTTCTTATTTATTTATTAATTCTTTCTAAGTTATTAGTTAATTTTTCTAAGATATCTCAGGCCCAATATACCTGACCTATTTTTCATTTTCCTCTAATGATAATAATAACACGAATTTAGGAATCTTTCAATAAAAATAATTAACCAGTAATCGTCTAATAACCTCCATTGTCCGTTAAGGTAGACATTTTAATGTACCAACATATATATCAACCTTCCTTGAAATAAAGTTCTCAACCACTTCTTCGCCTTATAATATTATATTCCTTATACATACCAACCACATTGAACTCTTCACAAACAACATTCTCACACACTCAACATCCAGACATATTTTCAAAATTATGTTTCAAAGCTCTCTCCTCCAGTTAGTCTTTCTCTCTCTTTGTTGAACTAGGATAGAAAATTGTATCAGGAGCTATAAGAAATCTGGTGCCAGAGCTCCGGTTCTGAGTATGGTGGTGTGTCGGTAGTTGAATTTGCTAAAAAATTGTGAGGAGCTATGGAGTTTAATGTTAGATATATAGTAGTAGTGATGTTGATTTTTGTGAAGATGATGAAGATTTTGTTGGTTCTTTTAATCTAAACTTGTATTTATTTGTTTTGCTATTTTTTGTTTTCATGCGTTTAGACTCAGTCTATAGGTGTGAAGTAGTTGCTTACTTTTGGGATAGTTGCTTGCTTTTAGGAAATTAGAAGAATAATGTTCAGTAGTGGAGACTTGTTAGGAGTTTAGTTATTTCCCTATTTTGTAGCTTGCTTTCTCTGTGTACTCAGTTTAAATATCTCTTCTGCAGTTTTAATAAAATTACGCTATTTGATAGCACATCTTTTGTTTTCTCTCAGTTTTCATAACAAATACAACAAGTATAACCAACAATCTGGTATCAGAGCACTTGGTTCAAATAGTTGATGCCCAAGTACATGCCAAAAGCAGTGTCGACAATGGAACCAGGGAAAAATAAAGACGGTGCGGTTAGTTTGAATTACCCCATGTTGACGAGAGGTAGTTATACAGCATGGGCTCTCAATTTGAAGGTATATATGCAGGCCCATGGCGTCTGGGATGCAGTGGTACCTATATGGCTTATGGCAGGCACCCCGAGCCTGGTACGAGAAGTTAAATAAATGCCTTGAAGAACTGGGGTTTGAAAGATGTCCTCACGAGCACACTTACACAAACAAAGCTGAAGGAGAAATTCTTATTATTAGAGTTTACGTCGATGATTTACTCATAACAGGTACAAGTGTTACTGTTATCAACAAGTTTAAGGAGCAAATAAATAGAAGATTTGAGATGGGAGATCTCGGAAAGCTCTCATACTACTTGAGAATGGAGGTAAAGTAGAGTGTTGGGTGTATTGAGATTAGACAAACGGCGTATGCTAGAAAAATACTAGAGAAAGCTGGACTAGGCGATTGAAATCCTGTCAAATATCTTATGAACCCAAAGGAAAGCATTGGCAAAGACGAGGTTGGTCAGCCTGTAGACACAACTCAATTCAAGAGCTTAGTTGGGGGTTAAGATACCTGGTTCATACAAGACCAGATATCGCGTTCTCTGTGGGAATAATAAGCAGGTTCATGGAGAAGCCTACATCAGTACATCTTG
The DNA here is from genome assembly GCF_009905375.1 of Apium graveolens. Lineage (NCBI taxonomy): Eukaryota > Viridiplantae > Streptophyta > Magnoliopsida > Apiales > Apiaceae > Apium > Apium graveolens. The sequence continues at coordinate 165,898 of NW_027418213.1, read as the reverse complement.
AAGCTGCTAAAAGGATTTTACGTTACATCAGGGGTACTATAAATTTTGGTCTAGTTTACACTAAGAATAGTGGGAATAATGTGGTGACTGAATATTCAGATAGTAACTTAGCAGGACAAAATGAAGATCGGAAAAGTACAGGGGGAATGGTTTTTTATTTGAATGAAAGTCTGCTAACCAGGGTTTCTCAAAAACAAAGATGTGTTGCATTATCTTCTTGTGAGGCCGAGTTTATGGCCGCCACTGCTGTAGCTTGCCAAGCTATTTGGTTGCGAAAACTTCTTACTCAGATAACTGGAGAGAACACGGGTCCAATGGTATTATATATTGACAACAAATCTGTAATTGACTTGGCGAAAAATCCGGTGTTTCACGGACGTAGTAAGTATATAGACATTCGTTATCATTTTATCCGTGAATGTGTTGAGAAAGGTGAAATCATTGTCAAGCTTGTTAGTACAGACAAGCAACGAGCTGATATATTAATTAAAGCACTTCCAGTGATCAAGTTCGAGAAAATGCGTAAATTTCTTGGTGTCAAAAAGCTGGCTGAACAAGTTTAGATTACGGGGGAATTTTGTTGGTTTTTTAATCTAAACTTGTATTTATTTTGTTTTGCTATTTTTTGTTTTTATGCGTTTAGATTCAGTCTACAGGTGTGAAGTAGTTGCTTACTTTTAGGATAGTTGCTTGCTTTTAGGAGATTAGAAGAATAATGTTCAGTAGTGGAGACTTGTTAGGAGTTTAGTTATTTCCCTAGTTTGTAGCTTGCTTTCTCCGTGTACTCAGTTTAAATATCTCTTCTGCAGTTCTAATAAAACTACACTATTTGATAGAACATCTTTTGTTTTCTCTCAGTTTTCATAACAAACACAACAAGTATAACCAACAGATTTGAATGAGGAAGACGGTGAGTGTTGGTGATGATAAATCCACGATTTAACTCACTGCAAAAACCCCTTCTCACATCTCTCCCAATTTCTTTTCTCTCTCTCTCTCTCAAAATCTTTCTCTTCTCTCTCTAGGTGTCTAAAAGGTTCTCTCTCTTTCAGGGTTCAGGAAGTTTTTTTAGCAAAAACAGACACCACACACACAATACTACTCTTGGCGGTGCACATCTGGTCACTAATGCTGGTGTACAGGCCTCCAGTATCGATGTTGTTGATACAACAAGTCCTGGTGTTGCTACGAAAAGTGTGCACCGTACTACTCTTGGTGGTGCAAATACGGTCACTAATGTTGGCCCACATGCCTCCGGTTCTGGTGTTGTTGCAACGGCCAATTCTAGTGTTGTTGCTATTGCTACTACAACCACTAAGGGTAAACATTTCGAATTTGAAAACTTTTATTAATTGATTCTTTATAAATTAATAATAATATTCATGTATTTTGTATGTGTATCCATCACTTTAATTTGTATTTAGTATACATGTTTAATTTATACTGGAGATTGGTTTTAGTTGTCCGTGTGTTGCAGTGATATGAAATGTCTCATGTGGTTGTTATGTTATTGTAGTACTAGTTGTTGAAAGCCCATCTCTTTCAGCCCATTAATTCGGTTTGGGCCGATGAAGATTGAGGCCTTTTTTTGGCCTGAAAAGTACTTGATAGATTAAAGAGAAGATGGGTTGGCCCGATCGGACTAAGACGTGGTATGTTCTCCATAACGTCCATATTCCTTCTTTAACGCAACTGACTGACAACTCCGAAAGAGAACGTTGATACATGTTATATACACTGGACGAACTACGTCCCAAAACATACACAGACATCAGTATTCTCTCGTATTCTAAATTACCAATACTTAAAACCGATTAACTATTCTCACACCGGAGGTGAACCAGGGGAATCATCCCTCGCATTCTTCTCTTTGCAGGCCGAAGTTTACTTCTCCGGACGAGGAAGAGCTCGATAGAAATTAGGTTATAAAATTTGGCGCCATATGTGGGATTACGGGATTAAGTACTGAGATCTGAGACAATGACTAATGGTAACGACAAATATGAGCCTCGGGGATTCACTGATCCCAAACCTAACCATACCTTGCAATCGGTTATCACCCCTCGGAATTTGGAGAAGGATTATGGTGAGGAGGCTGCAATAATCCCAACTCCTAAGGAACAGGCCATGTTGAGGAAGCCGAGTGCTGATTGAATGGCCAAGGAGAAGGGAAAATCGAAAGAGGCTGAGGAGGATGAACACGCGAAGGCTAGGAAAAGGGAAGCCGACGCGCTGAAACTTAAGGCCATCAAGCTGAGAAGGGAAGAATTGGAACTGGAGGAGACATCGCTTAGGGCATCACTTGAGGAAACCGAAGGAATGAATTGTTCTCCAAAGGAGAAGCGAGTTTACGTTGAGGAAGATGAGTCCACAGACTCCGACTCACACCAAAGAAGAAGGAAAATGAAGGTCGTTTTGACATCAGACTCCGATAGGGAGAAAGAAGATGACGTGTCCGACACTAGGCTATCCAGGCTAGAAAAGGCCATGTTTGGGGACATAAGGTTCAACAAAGAGCCAGTCGTTACCTAGGAGATTGAGGCGTATCGGCCGCCCCCAGGAGAAGAGAAACAGTTTCCGAAGATGACATAATTCAATGGGAGGGGAGATCCCAAAGACCATTGTGAAAAATATGAACTATTAATGATAGGCATGGGTCACAGCCAGACAATGCTGTGTAAAATATTCAAAACGTACTTGAAAGGGGCTGCATCGATGTGGTACAAGTCACTTCGGCCATGATCGATTCACTCCTATGAACAGCTGAAGGGAAAGTTCATAAGGCACTACTCACATCTGTGCCGAAGAGAGAAGGAAACTGAGACTCTTATGCACTGTCGACAGAGGGTGAATGAGTCCCTGGGTGACTACCTAACCAGGTTCAAAGAGGAAGCAGGAATGGTCACCAATTTAAATAAAACCAAAGCTATGGGATACTTGACTACCGGACTGGATCTGACCAAATATAAGAAGCTCATGTCCTCACTTTATGATTATCCTTATAAGTCCCTTACTGATATATATGTGAGGGGTCAGAATATCTGAAGAAAGATGGAGATTCTGGAGGGGTATAGAGAACGCCGAAGAGAGGATCGAAACAGGCAATCCGGACGTTATGACTATTCCCGAGGGTCCAACAGCGACCGAAGGGATGATCGTCAGAATGATGGGAAAAAGCAGACTGAAAAGGGCCTATAAAGGCCAAGAGATAGAGATTCGACTGCGTTCATACCCCTTAATGAGCCGATCTCAAAGATTCTCCATGAGATCAAAGGCAACCCAGGCTTCGTTCGCCCCGCCAAAATTAAAAATGGTCGATCATAAGAAGATTGCAAACAAGTACTGAGACTACCATCAAGACAAGGGACATAACACCGATGAATGTTTCCATTTGAAGAAATTGATAGAGAAGATGATTAAAGCGGGAGTACTAAAGGAATTTGTGAGAGACCTAAGGGACAAACTGGAAAAGGATGATACAAGAAATCTGAGGCCTAAAGAAAGGTATTGGGTAGAAGTGAAGACCATTTTGGGAGGCAGTGCCCTTGGTCTGGATAACAAGAATGCCAGAAAGAGATATGCTCGACAAGTCTACAATTTATTTCAGTTCAGCCCTGCCAGACAGGCCGTGCCCCTCTCATTTATCGAAGAGGACTATGAGGATGTCATACTACCTTACGAGGCTCCATTGGTTATCAACCCCATAATTGGAGAGAACAAGATATGATAGGTGATAGTAGATGGAGGCAGCTCGATAAACATGCTATTCCATCGGACATACACCAAGATGAACTTGGCAGGACAAGAAATGGAGCCGTGTTAGGAGGCACCGCTCGAAGCCTTCGACGGACACCACATACGTTGTAAAGGTACAATCACTCTACCTGTTCTTGTTGGTAAAATGCCCTATATTGTTGAAAAATAGGTCAAATTCTACATTGTGAGAGTGGAAATCCAGTATAACGCACTCATTGGACGATCATTCTTGTCTGCCTTTCAATTTATGGAATCCATACCTCACCTAAGTTGAAGTTCCCCACAGAAAAGAGAGTAGGAGAAATGAGGGATGATCAGAAGACAGTAAGAATGATTATGCTTGAAGATCTTGACATAGACAAAGAGAATGAAGAGAGTGATTCGAATGGGAAAAGAAAGCGTTCGGAAGCCGAACCAAGTGGAAATAAATAATTGCTAAACATTGAATTGGAGAAATTCGGGACCGACTTGTCATGCCCCATCGCTGAGCCGACGACTGAAGTGGAAGAGGTTGAACTATACGCCGGGTATTTCGGAAAGATGGTCCGTATAGGTAAAAATATGGAACCTGACCTAAAAGAGAAGGTTATCGCAGTAATGAGAAAATACTATAACGACTTCGCATGGGGTCCCAAAGATATGTCAGGGCTCGATCCGAAGACGTCCAAACATTATCTTAATGTGAAGCCCGAGGCTAAGCCCGTCCGACAGAAGAAAAGGACATTTACCGTAGAACGGCAGAAAGTCATCGAAGCCAAAGTTGAGAAATTATTAGAAGCCAAGTTTATTGAGGAAATTGAGTTTCCAGATTGGCTCGCCAATGAAGTGGTGGTAAAGAAATCAAATAATAAATGGAGGATGTGCGTAGATTACACAGACCTCAACAAAGCCTTCCCGAAGGATCACTACCCCTTGTCGAGCATTGACCTGCTGATAGATGCCACAACCGGTCAACAAGTTCTTAGTTTCCTCGACGCTTTTTCGGGATACCATCAGATATCCGTGAATATGGCAGACATCCCGAAGACAGCCTTTATTACACTGAAGGGAACTTACGCTTACATCAAAATACCGTTCAGACTTAGAAATACGTGGGCAACCTTTCAACGTATGGTGAACAATGTCTTTAAAGAACAAATCGGCCTCAACATGGAATGCTATGTGGATAATATGATTGTTAAATCACCTTTTCGGGATCATGTCGAAGATCTTCGAGAATGTCTTGAAACTTTGAGGAAGAATAATATGAAGATCAACCCAAGCAAGTGCACGTTCGGAGTTGCTAGTGGAAAGTTCTCGGGTTATCTGGTAAGTGAACGGGGCATAGAATCCAACCCAGAGAAGATAAAGGCAGTTGTAGACATGGAGCCTCCGAAGAGCATTAGAGACATTCAAAAGCTAATAGGACGACTGGCAGCACTCCGGTGCTTCATATCAATGTCAGTCGAAAAGGCATTTCCCTTCTTCGCTGTGTTAAAAGGTTCGAAAGCTTTTGAGTGGGGGGGCAAATGCTAAGAGGCTTTTGAGCAAGTGAAGTATTATCTGACTAAGGCCCCTTTGCTGATGAGGCCGAATCCAAAAGAAACGATGCAACTCTATCTCATTTTATCAGACCGAACTTTGGGAGCGGTGTTGGTGAGAGAACATGAGGGCAACCAACACCCAATTTTTTTTGTGTCTCATATGCTAAAGGATTCTGAAACCAGGTACCCCCAACGTTGAGAAGTTCACATATGGGTTGGTCATGGCCACCCAAAAATTGTGACACTACTTCCAAGGAAGAACGGTGCAGATAGTGACCGATCAGCCACTCAAGAAAATTATGACTAGACCCGAAGCCTCAGGGAGAGTGGTCACCTGGTCAATCGAGCTGGGCGGATATGATTTGGAGTACATTCCGAGAATGTTCATTAAAGCCCAGGTAATTATGACAAGACCCGAAGCCTCAGGGAGAGTGGTCACCTGGTCAATCGAGTTGGGCGAATATGACTTGGAGTACATTCCGAGAACGTTCATTAAAGCCCATGCACTAGCCGATTACATGGTAATATGCACTTTATCGGAGTAAAAGGACCAGATTCCCGAAGAGCAGTTGATTCGGCAGCTGGGAAAATGGAAACTTTTCATTGATGGGTCAGTAGCCGGATTGAAATGTGGGGCATGCCTTATCTTATCGTCCCCTGATGGATTTGAAATCTATCAAGCCATTCGATTTACTTTCCCCCTCACCAACAACGAAGCTGAATACGAAGCCTTGCTAGCTGGATTAAGCTTGGCGAAGAACCTCGAAGTAAAATATTGAAAGGTGTTCATTGATTCTATGTTGGTAGTAAAACACTTCTCAGGAGAATACGAACAAAGGGGCCGAGAACTGGAGCCTATGCCGCCAAAGTGCAAGAACTATCTTTTTCTTTCCAGTCATTTAAATTAAGCCAAATTTTCAGGGAAAATAATGACAAAGCTGATGCGTTATCCCGTTTGGCATCGACCGAGATGCAAAGTCTCTAACTGAGGTGACGGCCCCTTCAATCGATAAGAAACAGTGCATGGAAATTCATCAGGTGATAACGTGGATGACGCTGATTTTGGCTTTATTAAAAAAGGGAACATTGCCCCTCGGTAAGAATGAGGTGCAAAAAGTTAGATATAGAGCAGCCAGCTATACCACCATAAATGGAAGACATTACAGTAGGTTGGCCTCAACGCAGCTTCTCCGATGTCTGGATTCGGAACAGCAGAAACTTACTTTAGAGACGGTCCATGAGGGCATCTGCGGAGAACACCTCACCGGAAGGGCTTTGGCCTCTAAAATCCTCCGACAAGGTTTCTACTGGCCGACCCTGAGGGCTGATGCACATCAATATGCAAAGAAATGCAGGCAATGTTAGTTGTTCAACCCAATTCCAAAGTAACCTTCAGAGAATATGGTTTCAGTATTGAGCTCCATCCCATTTGCCATGTGGGCGGTAGACATTGTGGGGATTCCGCCGACGAGTACTAAGCAGGAGAAGTACATCATTGTAGTCATCGACTATATGACCTAATGGGTGGAGGCTCATCCTTTATCCACCATTACCGAAGAGACGACGAAGAAATTCATGCTGGAGCAGGTCATGCTGAGGTTTGGAATTCCCAAAGTATGTGTATCTGATAATGGCACTCAATTCATCATAAACAAACTCCGAACTTTTTTACACCACTTCGGAATTCAACAGAACTTCAGCTCTGTGGGGCATCCTCAAGGCAATGGTGTCATCGAAGCGGCAAACAAGATTATTTTTTATGGCATTAAGATAAGGTTAGGTGAAGCAAAAGGGTTGTGGGCCGAAGAATTACCTTGGGTCTTGTGGGCCTACCGGACGACACCAAGGTCGTCCACAGGAGAAACTCCCTTAAGATTAGCTTATAGGGAAGATGCACTCCAACCAATTGAAGTGGGTCTCGAGTCTCATCGGACGGAAGTTTTTGAAATTTAAAGCAACGAGTTTGGTCTGCGAGCCAATATAGACCTCCTGAAAGAAGAAAGGGAGGCGGCCCATAAAAGAAATTTGAAATAACAGTTACAGGCCGCCCAATACTATTACTCGGGAGTGAAAAAATGAAGCCTTTTTGTGGGTGATTTAGTACTAAGGGAACTAGCTACGTCTATGCCCACTAAACAAGGCAAGCTTTAGCCTAACTGGGAAGGCCCCTATGAAGTTTCTGAAGTGGTAAGACCAGGGATATACAAGTTGAAGACCATGACAGGGGGTACTGATAAAAAACACTTGGCACGCTTCTAGGCTCAGAAATTTTTTTCCGTAAGCAGTCCGAAACATTTTTAGTTCATTTCAGTTTATTTAATTCTGTCATTGAATTCCGTATTACAATTTGAATTTCACAAATGAGAATCATGTATCAACAGTTGTTTGTCAATGAAAATTACGTGTTTCCGGTTCCCATTTCAACTTAGCAATGACTGATAAATTCTCAGTTATATATTATGGAACTTGAATTGCAACCTTCAGATAGACGCAATAAACAAGCTAATATAGTATTATCCGAAGGTATAAACCTTTAAAAATTTTAAGGCAAGAATGGAGGCCGAAGAATTAAAACCTTTAAAATTTGTATTAAGGCCCAGTTTGACGCCGAAGAGGTAAAAACCTTTAAATTTTTTATTAAGGCCCAGTTTGAGACCGAAGAAGTAAAATCTGTAAAAAAATTACTAATGCCCAGTTTGAGGCTGAAGAAGTAAAACCTTTAAAAAATTTACTAAGGCCCAGTTTGAGGTCGAAGAGGTTAAATCTTTACAAGTTTTACTAAGGCTAGAATGGAGGCTGAAGAAGTAAAACCTTTAAAAAATTTACTAAGGCCCAGTTTCAGGACGAAGAAGTAAAACCTTTAAAAATTTTACTAAGGTCGAGTTTGAGGCCGAAAAAGTAAAACCTTTAAAAATTTTACTAAGGCCCAGTTTGAGGTCGAAGAAGTAAAACCTTTAAAATTTTTACTAAGTCCTAGTTGAGGACGAAGAAGTAAAACCTTTAAAAAATTTACGACGGCCAGAATGGAGGCCGAAGAAGTAAACCTTTAAAGTTTTTACTAAGGCCCAGTTTGTGGTGGAAGAAGTAAAACCTTTAAATTTTACCAAGGCCAAACTTGAGGCCGGAGTGGGAAAAATTGCAAAATTTTACTAAGGCAAAAGTCGAGGCTGAAAAAGTAAAATACGGAAAAATGACGATAAAATTAGGGAAATACATTAAGAAAAAGCCTGAAGGCACAAAGATTCGAGCCCAAAGGCATTTAGTTTGTACAAATTTTCATTAAAATAATTACAAGTAGCAAATCAGTCCGGGAGGTCCTCATCGGGGCCAGAGAAGACAAGAAGAGGCTCATCATCAGTAGCCTTCCCGACGGGGTCGTCCATGCATGGGTCAAGCAAGGCTTTATAATCCTAGCCTTTATCATAAGCCTGAGCAGCCGCCTCGTCAAAGCCCATCTGAAGGCACCTCTCCTCGGTAACCTCCAGCTTCTTCTTCTCCTTTCGGAAGGCCTTCCTTACAGCTTTCAGCTGGATTTCCCTCCCGGTGACCTTCTGCTTCAAGAAAGCTCTTTCTCCAAGTTCTCTTTGTCTTTCAAAAAAGTTGAGGCCTGCCCCTCAGACACCTCAAGGGCCCTCATCGCCCTCTCCACTTGGTCGCTCTGACCTATATCTGTGCAACCTCCTTCATCCTCATTTGTGCATCCTGGACCTTGTCGGCCACTACAGCCACCCAAGGAACATCCTGAAGCAAAGCAGCAGAAGGATGTTCAGTAAAATATATATAAGGAAGGAAAAGGCATGAAATGAAAAGACTAAGGAAAAATATATACCAATGAGAGGCGAGCCATAAGCTCGGTGCAGGCGTCCAACAGATCAACCGTAGCATAAACCCGCTGGTCCTTTAGAAGTATCAGACCCCTGCATCATTCAGGGCTGACTTCTCTGGCGGCAGGAGCTCTTAAGATGATAGAATCGGAGGACAGGACACCCCAATTCGGAGTGTATGTTTCAATGACTTGGCCATCAAGAGCCCGAAGCCGTTTGTGGGGGTCAGAAGCAGCCTCAGAAGCCTCCGGCCATTCTCCCCGTCAGCTGCAAAAAAGGAGTGGGAGAGCGAGGAGGCAAAACGATCGGCACCCGAGTGTCAATATCCTCGGGGTGATAAGAGCCAGCGGCCACCCTCTCCAAGGCCAGCTTCTCTTTGACCTTCTTCATTTTCTTCTCTAATATCCTTTATTGGGTAGACACTACAAGGAACAAAGCAAACAAAGGAAATGTTAGATGCTGAATAAATAGAGCACATTAAATATATAGATGAGGAAATAAAAACTTGGAAAGCATATAAGGAAAGGGTGTTACCACTGCCCCATAGAGCGAAGAGCCAATCCCTTTCCCGTCTACTAGTTAGCGGGACTTTGGCCATTTTCAGAGACACCAAAGCATTATAATTTGCTGCCTTTTCGGGTGACAGCTCCGGCATCACTAGACAGCTCAGTTTGACTTTACGCCAAACCCCGAACTCCTCCAGGTAAAGGTCGGAGATGTAGCACCAGTGCATGTGGCTCTTCTTATTGCTGGATTGGTGAAGCATCAATCCCCACGGCCAGACCTACAGCCGATCATATAGAACCCCGCACTCTTCCCGTTCCGCAGAAAATCATAGTGAAACCAAAATAGACGGGAAGAGGGTTCGACGTTGGCTACCATGCAATGACAATGGAAGGTGTTGATATGGATGAATCCCTTTGGATCCATCTGGGCAAGTGATTTCTTCATTTTCCAAAAAATCTTCTTCGGCAACTTCAGAAGGGGAACCCGAAAGCCACATTTGAAAGCAGCTTCGGAGATCCCGATTGCACGGCCACCACAGTTTGAAGGTACGGGAGGGCAACGGTAGATGCGATTCGAGCTCTTCGGCTGGTAAAGGTGGTAATCCCCCATAGGGATGTGGTATTTGGCATTAGAAGCCTCTATATCCGAACACTTTAACTGTGTCGGGTTGTTCGCAGTAGGAAAGGAAACAATGCTACTGAAGTGGGTCGGACCACTTGGTACCGAATGCTCTCTGACATGTAATCGATCCATAATCCTGCATCCAAAAATGAGAAAAGATTAAATGTGTACTCAGACCACATAATCAAAGATAAAAGAAAAGATTAATTGAAGACAGCCGAGTACAATAGCCCATGATCGGTTCGGGGAAAGAGACGAAACATCTACTAAGGGACTTGAGGGATCGGCTCCCAAAGTGTATTTCAAGGCTGGAGAATCCCGAAGGATGCCCAAGACTCATAACACACCTGCATGCCATCTTTAAATCTTGACAATACCCCAAGTAAAAAAAAGAAAAAGAGGAAGAAGCGGAGTAAAGACCTAGATGTTGAAGTATGTTCTAAAGGCCAAAGACTGTTCTAAAGCTTGAAGACGCCGAAGAATGTTCAAGCCCTGAAACAGTCCACTTTGCCTTCCCTAAAAGCCTCCTAAACCCAAATTTACAAAAAAAAACAAAAGAAGAGAAAAGAAAGGGGTAAGGAAGCAGAAGCATGGCCAAATTTACCCTAAAACTGACTCAATTCAGAAAAAAGGGTAAAAGAAAAGCATATAAAACGCGACATGCATAAAGAATTAGAAAATAAAGCAGAAAAATAACCAATTACTTACTTGTTTTTAACAAATATGACGCCGGATAAAGAGATTGAGGGAATTTAGATCTGGAAACGCCCGTGGTTGCCTGGAAAAATTATTGGTGGTGATGTTGCAAAGTGTTGGGAAAAAAATAAAGATGAAATATGGAGGAAAGGAAGTATTTATATATAGCCCCTTTAACCCCGTTGTTTTAGTCATTTGGATTCTAAGACGTTGGATTCAAAATCAATGGTTGGGATTGTGATGTTTGGAATTCAACGGTGGTGAAATGGGAGTTATGATCTCGAGGTGGGACAATTGTCACCTTTAAAGACGGTCACGCCTCCCCAAGAAGCTTTCATGTCCCGTGGCCTTCAGAATCCTGAAGATTAGAGCTCGTCCGACCGATGGTCGATTGGGCTTGACAGTTGCTCAGGCTTTCCCTTACCGAAACCCAGGAACATGTTGGAAGCCCTTCTCTTTCAGCCCATTAATTCGGTTTGGGACGATAAAGATTGAGGCCTTTTTGTGGGCCAAAAAGTACTTGATAAGTTAAAGAGAAGATGGGTCGGCCCGATCAAACTAAGACGTGGTATATTCGCCATAACGTCCATATTCCTTTTTTAACGCAACTGACCAACAACTTCGAAGGAGAACGTTGATACAGGTTATATACACTGGACGAACTACGTCCTAGAACACACACAGACATCATTATTCTCTTGTATTCTAAATTACCCATACTTAAAACCAATTAACTTATTCTCACACCAGAGGTGAACCGGGGGAATCATCCATCGCATTCTTCTCTTTGCAAACTGAAGTCTACTTCTATGGATGAGGAAGAGGTCGACAGAAATTAGGCTATAACACCAGTAGATAGTAGTTATATAGTATTAGGTCTTTTCGATTGTGGTGTTATCTCTCTAAGTCTAGGTACTTAAAGTGGAGGTAACAGTTTATTCCTAAAAGTTGTTGTTTGTCCATGTGTGGGAGATGGACTAGAGACTATAGAGACTATCAACTTCCTATGTAATATGTCCAAGTATTCCTTATTAATTGTCTATATATCATGTTCATTGTTTTTCTCATGACTAATACTAACGGAGTGAAGATGTTGTTGGGCCTTCTATAGGAGAAAAATCAGTTAATGAATAGTAAGCTCACTTTGTAATAGATTGTTAAAGAACTTTGTAATAGTTAGCTCAAGAGTCCACAGAAGCTTTGTAAAAACTTACTTTAGGAAGCCCACTATTTAGGAAGTCCTATTGAGTGGAATATTATTTTCTTAGATCTTATTGATATTTCTTGAGTTTAAATGTTATCCCATCAAATTTTATCTTAGGTTCTATTTATGTTGGGGGACTGGTAAATGGAATATCAAACGAAGATGTGTGGAATTATTACAGTGTGACGACCTCAATCTCGGGGTTAGGAAATGAGGACTCACACACCTCTAATCTACTAATTAAATATGCATAAACCTCGATTAACTACTAACAGGATCAACAGGATAAAGTATGAGATAAGATTACAACTACCAATCACAGAATATAACTTACAAACCCAAAATATTATTAAATAATCAATATTGATTCCGGCTGGGAACCGACAGATAACCCATTGTATCTTTAAACACCTCTTACTAGGCGCGAGCTCACTCATAACCTGTACTACCTGCTCTGGCAACTGGAAGCCCTCAACACGGTAGGGACCACCAGGTACGCTCTTACGAGCAGTGCGCCTAAGCCTGGCCATCTTCTTGCTTAACTGCCATGGTTAGATTAAGACAAAACAATGAGTATAAAACTCAGCAAGTAACTAAATAGCAGTTCTACAATAACAATTCTCAATATGCATTGAACAAACTAGGGCATTCTATTTTAGCAAATCTAGGTGGCAGATTTCCGTATATTTCTTTTTGGTTTTCTTTGAGATAAGGAAAGGGTATCCGAAGAATAGTTGGGCTTTCAAGAAAACACAGCTCGAAACAGGGCAAAAGCCGACATTCATCACAATTCATTATAGGATCAAAATAGAACTTGCGATAGAGGAAAGCAACAATATTTCAAGATATAGAATCATTCATATGATTAACAATTTCAGGAATCAGGGTTCTGAGCTTTAAGCTCCACAAAAACATAATCAACTCTTTTCAAAACAGTATAAACCATTTTCATTTCCAAAAATCAATTTACTGAATAAAAGTTTCAGTTCCCTTTTTAAATAATCATTTAGAACCCTTGATTGGATCACTTATCTTTCCATTTCATTATATACGGGTGATCAGCCCGTATCGACCTCCATTCCGGTCTTTAAGGTACCATTCGGCATAATTTCAGCCTTAAATTAGACTAGTCCCACTAGCCTCTTACCATGACTGGACTAGTCCCACTAGCCTCTTACGTCTCAATCCAATCCATCAGGAATTCATTTGGAAAACCTTGAGTTGGAAAACAATAGGTTTTCTAAAATTCATTTTATCATTACCAAGCCTTTGAAATCATTCGGACTCTTTCAAGTCGAAACTCATTCTTAATTCAGATTTTAAAGAAACAAAGTTCAGGGAGTGAATCAAAGATACACAAGGAACAATTCTCAAGGATTCTGCATCAAAGATAATAAGGTACTAAATTTGAAGGATCAGTAATAACTTAGGAATCATTAGGGCGATCAAGAGAAACAGGGTATCATTAAAAGAGTTATCCAAGATAATTTTAAGGTTCAATATAATCATGGCATTATAGGAAACTTAAACAGAAAGGCAGATTATCAACGGGTGAAATCAATAGGATTATCAATAACAGGTTATCAAGAACAAAAGGGTACTTCAAATCAATATCAGGGTTTCATAAAGCAAGGGTTTCATACTTTAACAGTTCAATACTCTACATGGTATGAACAACATTTCCTTTACAATCATTTATACAAGTAATCAGAGTTACTTGCCTGAAATTGCTTTCCTGAGGGTTGAACTACTGCCACCTAGTATACTTTTCCCTTTCCTAGCCCAAATGCCCTCACGCTCCGAATCTATAATAAAACCAGAAATCTTAATTAGATTCCCAACTCTCGTTCCCGGAACGATCACTCTATACGATAACTCGATTATATTCTTGACTCAAACTATACGAGTATAGCTTATACAAATAAGCACACAGCACATAGCACATAGCACAATTCTTTCTCATAGTTTTCATATCCTTATATACCTAGCAATCAAAGCGTACTCGCTTGACCTAGGCTATTTCTCAAATCACACTAACACTACTCTTTTACGAGTACTAGACACATTTACAACCAAACATTTACGTGCATACTATCACTTATATCAATCGACTTAATTCCCTTTTCTTTTATTCCTTAATTCGAATCAAAACAACAATCCAATCAAGCAAAAATCAAAGATTTTCACATATAACACTTAATCATTCTTTCAATTACCAAAATCAAGTTTTGACCTTTATTTCTTATGGCCTATTCGGCCTTATTGCAAATACCCACCATAAAATCAATCAAATACTCACTTTAATTCACATAAACACGTATCTCATTCAACAACCTTTAAAGAACCACTCTCCTTTCTTTTAATCATAAAATCCAAACCATAATCATACATATACAATCAAATTTCTCAAAAAATCACACCATGCAACTTTAGTTCTAGCATGATCCAACATTTAAACTAGCACCATTTTCTTTATTAACAAATTTCGAACATAAACACCACTCAATCATGGTCATTCAATCAAGTTCTCATTAGTCACTAAGATTTTTAGCAAAATCAACTCAATTTTTCTTTTTAAGCCTAAGACCCATTCGGGTTTATCAAGAAAACACACATGCAAAGATCAATCTTGACATGCAAAGTCCTATATCACATTTTCAACTTATTTTAAGCCTTAACTAAGTCATTTAACTTACTTTCATCAAGATTTCCGAAGCACAAAGCCAATCATCACTTAATGACTCAACCTTAATCAAATTATTCAATCAACATGCATGCATTCACTTAATCACAAATCAATCTCTTCTAAACCCATTTTCTATTCGGTAAAGATTCAAAATTCACAATCCAAGAACCAAACATTGACATGCATCACTAACTCCTCTTTTAAATCAACATGCAACTCTATTTCCTACTAATTAAGCTTAGTTCATACCAAGATCAAGTCACAAAATTCAATTTCCCTTTTTAATAGCATAAAGCCGAAGCAAACCTCACATGCAAATCATAAAATTTGATTTTCTAAGCAACAATCACTTTGCACACATTCATTTTACAATCAAGGAAATCATTTTACCAATCACATACTCAATTTTCGACAAAAGAAGCAAAACCTTTTTTTCAAGTTTTCAAGAAATCATAACATGCAACATTAAAATCCAACAATCACATCATGGAAAACCCACCGGCTCTCCTTTGGATCATGGCCGATGGTGGTCGAACTTGAGAGAGTCCATGACGGATCTCCTCTCGAGTTTATGACCTCCAAAACCTCTTAAAAATCACTCTTATAGTTATGCTTCAAGAAATTGTTTTTCTTAAACACAACCATAGTAATCAATCATCAAAAGACTTGCAAATACTTACATGCAAATAGGAATCAAGAAGTATACCGAAAATAAAGGCTAACGGTAGCAATATCTTTGAGTTTGAGTGAGATTTGGGGGTTGCATGCAAGTGAGAGAGATGAGAGATGAGAGGGCCGAGAGGGAGTGAAAGAGAGAGAGAGTGTTCGGGAGAGAGACGAGAGAAAAGAAAGAGAGAAGAGAGAAAAGAGAGAATGAGTGCATAAAAGAAAGAAATGAAAAGAAAGTGGGTTATATATAGCACCTAGAAATAAGGGCAATCTAGTAATTTACCAACTTCCTTTTACTCACTCATCCCTTTTCTTTTTACTTAAATGCGATAAAATTCAAATACAAAATATATCTCTCTCGGAAAGTCGAGAATTATTGAAAATGACATTTTTAACGTGTAGGTCTCAAAATTAGCTTTTCATCCATTACTCATAATAAGAATTTGAGCGAGCGGTTGATTTTATATGAATTTCGCAAACTCGCTTTAATAAATACCTTTTCCACATAAAATCAATTTAAAAATGCAAAGACCCAAAATTAAATTCTCTCATCATTTTTAAAAAGTCTCTAAGACCTCTACGAAGATAACAGAACAAATCCCATGTTTTTATCCATCTCAGATGATTTTATAAAAATGCACGAAGTTTAATAAACCCTTATGTAAATCACATAATTCCTTTAAAATTCACAGAAATTAGCACTGAACATATAATCATGCACACAGTCAAGCAATCACACACATATAGTCACATAACGACTCAGGTCTGATCATAGAATCTATCCCTCTTTAATCTTTATCATCTTTTATGCGTACCGGGTCACGTTCAGCCTGACGGCCCGACGCTCAGCGTTTTGAATACGCTTCTCATTACCTTTGCCAATCAACACGTCTCTTAAGACGAAATACTTCATTCATTCACTTCACATATAATTCACATTTTATATTATTTAATTTCCATATTAGGACGGGTTCCGTTCTACCTGACGGCCCGAAACCACAGCTTGACTTCTAAGCTGACTCTTTAAATTGGAACATTTTTATCCACGCTCCTTAACTCTAGTATACAGATAAGACAAATAATCACCACTTAATCACAAAATCTCATCACATAACACATACTTTACTTTCTTAATTACGACGCAAAATTCTCGGTCATTACAATCTACCCTCCTTAAAAGGATTCTGTCCCCAGAATCTAATCTAAGCAAATAGATGGGGATACTTTTCTTTCATTTCACTTTCTAATTCCCAAGTCGATTCCTCAACTAGTGGATTTCTCCACAACACTCTAACTAGAGGTACAACTTTATTTCTAAGGGTCCTTTCTTTTCAATCCAAAATTCGCACGGGTTGTTCCACATAGGACAAATCTGGTTGGATTACTACTGGTTCCAACTCGATCACATGGCTCGCATCAGCATTATACTTCTTCAGGAGAGATGCATGAAATACATTGTGCAGATGTTGCATTTGCGGCGGTAGCGCTAATTCGTACGCCACTTTCCCAACTTGTCGCAATACTTCAAATGGTCCAATGTACCTTGGACTTAGCTTTCCTTTCTTTCCAAATCGAGTTAAACCTTTCCAAGGAGATATCTTCAATAAGACTTTGTCTCCAGTTTCGAATTGCACATCTTTCCGCTCTTGATTCGCGTACTTTGCCTGTCGGTCTTGAGCTGTAATTAATCTCTTTCGTATCAGTTCAACTTTTTCCTTCATTTGCTGCACTAGCTCGGGGCCAATTAACTTGCGCTCACCAACTTCGTCCCAATAAGTAGGGGATCTACACTTTCTTCCATACAACGCTTCATAAGGCGGCATGCCAATACTTGCGTGATAACTGTTGTTATAGGAAAACTCAATTAAGGGCAAATGATCGTCCCAATTTCCTTTGAAATCTATTGCGCAGGTTCGCAACATATCCTCAATTGTCTGAATTGTCCTTTCACTTTGTCCATCTGTCTGTGGATGATATGCTGTACTCATTTTCAATTTCGTTCCCAAATGATCATGGAATTGTCGCCAAAATCTCGAATTAAACCTTGGATCTCTATCAGATACGATAGATACAGGAACTCCATGACGCATCACGATTTCATCCAGATACATTTTGACCAGCTTCTCTAATGAAAACCTTTCGTTTATCGGCAAGAAATGTGCTGACTTCGTCAACCGATCAATTACCACCCAAATCGCATCATGATTAGACTTGGTTTTAGGTAATCCTACCACGAAATCCATCGCGATATGCTCCCATTTCCATTCAGGTATGTCCAGTGGCTGAAGCAATCCACTTGGCCTTTGATGTTCCGCTTTAACTCTTTGGCACGTGTAACATTTACTTATCCATTCCTCAATTTCCTTTTTCATGTTTGGCCACCAAAAATTCTCTTTCAAATCCCGGTACATCTTCGTACTTCCAGGGTGACTTGAAAATCTCGAGTTATGCGCTTCTTGTAAAATCTCGTGCTTTAGTTCCACAACATCAGGTATCCAAATACGTGAGTTAACACGGTATATCCCTTTTCCATCCTTTTGAGCTTTAATTTCTTCTCCCGTCAACTTATTCCTTTCGCGATTCATCACTTGCTCTTGACAGCATCTAATCTTTTCCAAAATTTCAGGTTGAAACAGTATTGCATAAATGGCTTCACCTCCACATTCTGGAGTCTGCACCACTATTTCCATCTTTTCAAAGTCCTTGATTAATTCTTCTGATGACGTTAACATATTCAACTTTTCCTTTCTACTTAAAGCATCAGCTACCACATTTGCCTTTCCAGGATGATAGTTTATCGCACAATCATAATCTTTGATCAATTCCAACCACCTTCTTTGTCGCATATTCAGTTCTTTCTGAGTAAAGATATACTTTAAGCTCTTATGGTCCGTATAAATCTCGCACTTTTCCCCGTACAAATAATGCCTCCAAATCTTAAGGGCAAACACAATTGCTGCCAATTCCAAATCGTGCGTTGGATACTTTTGCTCGTGCGGTTTGAGTTGCCTTGACGCGTATGCTATTACCTTCCCGTGTTGCATTAACACGCATCCAAGTCCTTTATAGGAAGCATCACTGAATATCACAAATTCACCTTTATCATCTGGTAATACCAACACAGGGGCGGTTACCAACCTCTTCTTTAATTCTTGAAAACTTTCCTCACACTTTTCTGTCCAAACGAACTTCTCATTCTTTCTCGTCAATTTTGTCAATGGAACGGCAATCTTTGAGAAATCTTGCACAAATCTTCTATAGTATCCGGCTAATCCCAGAAAACTTCTGACTTCCGTCGGAGTCTTGGGTCTTTCCCAATTCATTACAGCTTCTATCTTGGCTGGATCCACTTTAATTCCTTCTTTATTAACTACATGACCAAGAAATTGCACTTCTTTTAGCCAAAATTCACACTTTGAAAACTTTGCATACAGCTTCTCTTTTCGCAGAATTTCCAAGGAAATCCTCAAATGCTCCTTATGGTCTTCCTCCGTCTTGGAATAAATAAGTATATCGTCAATAAACACAATCACGAACTTGTCCAAATACTGCTTGAACACTCTGTTCATAAGATCCATAAATGCAGTTGGCGCATTCGTCAAGCCAAATGCCATCACCAAAAACTCATAATGTCCGTATCTTGTTCGGAACGCTGTCTTGGGTATATCTTCCGCTTTGATCTTTAGTTGATGATACCCAGATCTTAAATCAATCTTTGAAAAGCACGAAGCTCCTTTTAATTGGTCAAACAAGTCATCGATCCGCGGTAGAGGGTACTTATTCTTGATCGTCAACTTATTCAGTTCACGGTAATCGATACACAATCGCATACTTCCATCCTTCTTCTTTACAAACAACACCGGTGCGCCCCACGGGGATACACTCGGTCGGATTACTCCTTTGTCCAACAACTCTTGCAACTGAGCTGCCAATTCCTTCATTTCAACCGGCGCCATGCGATAGGGAGCTTTCGACACTGGGTTCCGTACCAGGAGCCAATTCAATCATAAACTCGATCTCTCTGTCTGGAGGTAGTCCAGGCAATTCATCAGGAAACACGTCCGGAAAATCTCTTACTACCGGAATATCGTCGATCCTTACAGATTCTTTCTCCACGTCCACGACATGAGCCAAATAAACTTCGCATCCTTGACACATTAATCTTCTCGCCTCAATAACCGTTAGAAATTTCTTCTCTTGCCTCTTTCCTTTAAATATCACTTCCTCACCATCCTTGGTTTTTAACTTCACTTTCTTACTTTTACACTCTATTTGCGCCTCATGATTTGACAACCAATCCATTCCTAGAATAACCTCAAATTCTCCTAACTTAAAAGGAATTAAATCAGCAGAAAAGTGTCGACCTTCTATAGACACATCACAATCGGGACAAATCTTATTAACAACAACTTTCTCTTGATTTGCTACCTCTATAATCAAATTAGGCTCTAGAGGGTACGCAACACAATTTAACTTATCAAGAATGCTTTCAGAAATAAAAGATCTGGTTGCTCCAGAATCCATCAAAACTTTTACTTCTACTGAGTTTATAACAAGCATACCTGCTACCACGTCCATATCTTGCACCGCATCTTTCATTGACATGTTAAAGGTCCTAGCTCTGGGTTGAGCTGATGGTGCTGGGAAAGACGGCGGTCCAGCAATTCTGAGAACATTAGCCTTCTGCACAGGCTCCTTGCAATTTCTAGCCATATGGCCTACCTTGCCACACTTGAAACAAGCCAAATCAGGCTTCCTTACTTCATTTGAACATTCTGAAGAATAATGCCCCTTCTGGTTGCACTTAAAACATGTTATATCTAGCTTATTACACCTCCTCGGGTGTCTCTTTCCACAGTTCCTGCATTCTTGTATCTGGGGCCTGCTATCATTTCCCGGTTGTCCAGCTTTCTGGAAACGGTTCTTCTGAGCTCCATTCCCGGGTCTAAACTTCTGAAACTTTTTGTTCTGACCTCCACCATTCTTTCCAAACTTTCCTCTGAACTTGAAACTTCCTTGCTCTTGCTCAGAGCCTTCAAACTTCCTCTTTCTTCCTTCATTTTCTCTTCGAGCAGCTTTCCGCTCACCTTCCACTATCATTGCCTTTTGAACCAAGGCAGCATAGTTCTTGATCTCCAACATTGATATTTGACTCCTAATCCATGGCTTAAGTCCCTTCTGGAACCTCTTAGCCTTCTTTGCTTCAGTATTCACGTACTCTGGCACGAACCTTGCCAACTCCGAAAACTTCACCTCATATTCTGCTACCGACATTTCCTCCTGTCTAAGATCCAAAAATTTCATCTCCAACTGATCTTGCATATAACTTGGCAAATATTTTTCCAGAAACATCTCAGTAAACTTCTCCCAAGATAAGTCTTTGCCTTCCAACAACGCCTTAGAAGACTCCCACCAGAAACTTGCTTCATCCCTCAAATAATAACTTGCGTACTGAGCTTTCTTATCGTCCTTAACTTCGGCTAGCTCAAAGGCTTTTTCCATCTCTCTCAACCACGACTGTGCTTTAATCGGATCTGGCAAACCTAAGAACTCTGGAGGATGAACAGATTGAAAGTGCTTGAAATTTCCAACTTTTGGGGCCACAGATTGTTGCAAAAACTGAGCAAGTTTGCTCATCAAAGTGGTTTCTGGGTTTATTTCTGGGTCTTGGGTGGGAATTTCTTCTTCTTGGTGATCTGGTGAGTTGGCCATTTCTTACAAACCTGATTGAGCAATTATTTAGCAATACGATAACATGGCATATATAACAACAATTTTTATGAAATCTCTTTTGTGGGTTTTAAGTTTTACCCAATTTGCATATGCAATCCTATTACTACATAATTCTCATATCAGTGTTATTTTATCATTGCACGGAATAGGGTTTTACGATCTTTAGACATGGTTGTATAAAAACATAACTGTATTTAAAACATGGCATTGAGAACAGTTTATACGATAAACAAGGTGCACAAAGGGAAGCAAGATAATAGATTTATTTAATCAGAGGTTACATAGGAAATATTCTGGATTTTAAGGTTCTGAAACAAGGTACAATAAATAGCAGGGTTAAACAGAGGAAAAACTGGAAAACATCCCCCTATCTACCCCTAACTTCCAACTACTACTACTACTACACTGGTCTGAGATACAACAAGGTAAATGAAAAAGGGATCCCGGCATCTGACCAAGTATCCCAAAGCCTACCGGCGCTGAAAACAACAACAGCAATCTACGAGCTCAACCAACAGTCCCGTCTAATCATCTAGGATCTCTCTCAACACAACCAACATCCAGCGAATGATCTTATGCAGCCTCCGGGCCTCAGCATCAGCATCACTAGTGGATGGTCCCTCATCCAATCTCCTCCTGGCAACCTGCTCCACCATCTTCACTCGAACTCGCCACTCATCATCCATAACAGAAGCACACTGCCTAGACTCCCTGGCTAGTCTATCCACCAAAGCTCCTAACTCAGGAATGCGGGAGTACACAAAGTCTCGGACCTGGGCTAACTTGCCACCAATACTGACAGGAACAGTCTTAGGCATCTCCGACTCTGGCTCAGGGGCAGGGGTCTCTGAATCAAGCCTCAAGGGTGAAATCTGCATGGGAATCTCACTACTCTCAGAAGGGTCCTCCTCTGGGTTTGAACTAACATATACAGGCTCCTCTGGAGAGGGTGGAATAGGGTCCACAGGTGTACCAGTCAAGCTAATCTCTGAGTCTGAATCACTACCACTACTAGGATCCTGAGAGAAAACATAAGACAGCAACCAAGAAACAATGTTAGGGTCAAATAAAGCTTCCAGCTAACTCACACCCTAACTCTAGTTTCTGCTTTACCAATCAAACACTTTCCTTAGACTATACCTAATAGTCTAACTCAACTCTACATGAGTCGAACTCTCTCGCGATATAGATATATTCCCAAAATACCCCTTTTTAAAACCTAACTTGTCTCAGGGACTAGATCCTGCAGCTCTGATACCAACTTGTGACGACCTCAATCTCGGGGTTAGGAAATAAGGACTCACACACCTCTAATCTACTAATTAAATATGCATAAACCCCGATTAACTACTAACAGGATCAACAGGATAAAGTATGAGATAAGATTACAACTACCAATCACAGAATATAACTTACAAACCCAAAATATTATTAAATAATCAATATCGATTCCGGCTGGGAACCGACAGATAACCCATTGTATCTTTAAACACCTCTTACTAGGCGCGAGCTCACTCATAACCTGTACTACCTGCTCTGGCAACTGGAAGCCCTCAACACGGTAGGGACCACCAGGTACGCTCTTACGAGCAGTGCGCCTAAGCCTGGCCATCTTCTTGCTTAACTGCCATGGTTAGATTAAGACAAAACAATGAGTATAAAACTCAGCAAGTAACTAAATAGCAGTTCTACAATAACAATTCTCAATATGCTTTGAACAAACTAGGGCATTCTATTTTAGCTAATCTAGGTGGCAGATTTCCGTATATTTCTTTTTGGTTTTCTTTGAGATAAGGAAAGGGTATCCGAAGAATAGTTGGGCTTTCAAGAAAACACAGCTCGAAACAGGGCAAAAGCCGACATTCATCACAATTCATTATAGGATCAAAATAGATCTTGCGATAGAGGAAAGCAACAATATTTCAAGATATAGAATCATTCATATGATTAACAATTTCAGGAATCAGGGTTCTGAGCTTTAAGCTCCACAATAACATAATCAACTCTTTTCAAAATAGTGTAAACCATTTTCATTTCCAAAAATCAATTTACTGAATAAAAGTTTCAGTTCCCTTTTTAAATAATCATTTAGAACCCTTGATTGGATAACTTATCTTTCCATTTCATTATATACGGGTGATCAGCCCGTATCGACCTCCATTCCGGTCTTTAAGGTACCATTCGACATAAATTCAGCCTTAAATTGGACTAGTCCCACTAGCCTCTTACCATGACTGGACTAGTCCCACTAGCCTCTTACGTCTCAATCCAATCCATCAGGAATTCATTTGGAAAACCTTGAGTTGGAAAATAATAGGTTTTCTAAAATTCATTTTATCAGGAATTCATTTGGAAAACCTTGAGTTGGAAAACCTTGAGTGAATCAAAGATACGCAAGGAACAATTCTCAAGGATTCTGCATCAAAGATAATAAGGTACTAAATTTGAAGGATCAGTAATAACTTAGGGATCATTAGGGCGATCAAGAGAAACAGGGTATCATTAACAGAGTTATCCAAGATAATTTTAAGGTTCAATATAATCATGGCATTATAGGAAACTTAAACAGAAAGGCAGATTATCAACGGGTGAAATCAATAGGATTATCAATAACAGGTTATCAAGAACAAAAGGGTACTTCAAATCAATATCAGGGTTTCATAAAGCAAGGGTTTCATACTTTAACAGTTCAATACTCTACATGGTATGAACAACATTTCCTTTACAATCATTTATACAAGTAATCAGAGTTACTTGCCTGAAATTGCTTTCCTGAGGGTTGAACTACTGCCACCTAGTATACTTTTCCCTTTCCTAGCCCAAATGCCCTCACGCTCCGAATCTACAATAAAACCAGAAATCTTAATTAGATTCCCAACTCTCGTTCCCGGAACGATCACTCTATACGATAACTCGATTATATTCTTAACTCGAACTATACGAGTATAGCTTATACAAATAAGCACACAGCACATAGCACATAGCACAATTCTTTCTCATAGTTTTCATATCCTTATATACCTAGCAATCAAAGCGTACTCGCTTGACCTAGGCTATTTCTCAAATCATACTAACACTACTATTTTACGAGTACTAGACACATTTACAACCAAACATTTACGTGCATACTATCACTTATATCAATCGACTTAATTCCTTTTTCTTTTATTCCTTAATTCGAATCAAAACAACAATCCAATCAAGCAAAAATCAAAGATTTTCACATATAACACTCAATCATTCTTTCAATTACCAAAATCAAGTTTTGACCTTTATTTCTTATGGCCTATTCGGCCTTATTGCAAATACCCACCATAAAATCAATCAAATACTCACTTTAATTCACATAAACACGTATCTCATTCAACAACCTTTAAATAACCACTCTCCTTTCTTTTAATCATAAAATCTGAACCATAATCATACATATACAATCAAATTTCTCAAAAAATCACACCATGCAACTTTAGTTCTAGCATGATCCAACATTTAAACTAGCACCATTTTCTTTATTAACAAATTTCGAACATAAACACCACTCAATCATGGTCATGCAATCAAGTTCTCATTAGTCACTAAGATTTTTAGCAAAATCAACTCAATTTTTCTTTTTAAGCCTAAGACCCATTCGGGTTTATCAAGAAAACACACATGCAAAGATCAATCTTGACATGCAAAGTCCTATATCACATTTTCAACTTGTTTTAAGCCTTAACTAAGTCATTTAACTTACTTTCATCAAGATTTCCGAAGCACAAAGCCAATCATCACTTAATGACTCAACCTTAATCAAATTATTCAATCAACATGCATGCATTCACTTAATCACAAATCAATCTCTTCTAAACCCATTTTCTATTCGGCAAAGATTCAAAATTCACAATCCAAGAACCAAACATTGACATGCATCACTAACTCCTCTTTTAAATCAAAATGCAACTCTATTTCCTACTAATTAAGCTTAGTTCATACCAAGATCAAGTCACAAAATTCAATTTCCCTTTTTAATAGCATAAAGCCGAAGCAAAACTCACATACAAATCATAAAATTTGATTTTCTAAGCAACAATCACTTTGCACACATTCATTTTACAATCAAGGAAATCATTTTACCAATCACATACTCAATTTTCGACAAAAGAAGCAAAACCTTTTTTTTCAAGTTTTCAAGAAATCATAACATGCAACATTAAAATCCAACAATCACATCATGGAAAACCCACCGGCTCTCCTTTGGATCATGGCCGGTGGTGGTCGAACTTGAGAGAGTCCATGACGGATCTCCTCTCGAGTTTATGACCTCCAAAACCTCTTAAAAATCACTCTTATAGTTATGCTTCAAGAAATTGTTTTTCTTAAACACAACCATAGTGATCAATCATCAAAACACTTGCAAATACTTACATGCAAATAGGAATCAAGAAGTATACCGAAAATAAAGGCTAACGGTAGCAATATCTTTGAGTTTGAGTGAGATTTGGGGGTTGCATGCAAGTGAGAGAGATGAGAGATGAGAGGGCCGAGAGGGAGTGAAAGAGAGAGAGAGTGTTCGGGAGAGAGACGAGAGAAAAGAAAGAGAGAAGAGAGAAAAGAGAGAATGAGTGCACAAAAGAAAGAAAAGAAAAGAAAGTGGGTTATATATAGCACCTAGAAACAAGGGCAATCTAGTAATTTACCAACTTCCTTTTACTCACTCATCCCTTTTCTTTTTACTTAAATGCGATAAAATTCAAATACAAAATATATCTCTCTCGGAAAGTCGAGAATTATTGAAAATGACATTTTTAACGCGTAGGTCTCGAAATTAGCTTTTCATCCATTACTCATAATAAGAATTTGAGCGAGCGGTTGATTTTATATGAATTTCGTAAACTCGCTTTAATAAATACCTTTTCCACATAAAATCAATTTAAAAATGCAAAGACCCACAATTAAATTCTCTCATCATTTTTAAAAAGTCTCTAAGACCTCTACGAAGATAACAGAACAAATCCCATGTTTTTATCCATCTCAGATGATTTTATAAAAATGCACGAAGTTTAATAAACCCTTATGTAAATCACATAATTCCTTTAAAATTCACAGAAATTAACACTGAACATATAATCATGCACACAGTCAAGCAATCACACGCATATAGTCACATAACGACTCAGGTCTGATCATAGAATCTATCTCTCTTTAATCTTTATCATCTTTTATGCGTACCGGGTCACGTTCAGCCTGACGGCCCGACGCTCAGCGTTTCGAATACGCTTCTCATTACCTTTGCCAATCAACACGTCTCTTAAGACGAAATACTTCATTCATTCACTTCACATATAATTCACATTTTATATTATTTAATTTCCATATTAGGACGGGTTCCGTTCTACCTGACGGCCCGAAACCACAGCTTGACTTCTAAGCTGACTCTTTAAATTGGAACGTTTTTATCCACGCTCCTTAACTCTAGTATACAGATAAGACAAATAATCACCACTTAATCACATAATCTCATCACATAACACATACTTTACTTTCTTAATTACGACGCAAAATTCTCGGTCGTTACATACAGTCAGTACGGTCCCATAAAAATGATGGGGTTTATATTTCTTACAAGGTAATTGTCTGTTAATTTTGTGTTAAAATTAATCTTTAATTTCTTTCTTAATCAAGCTAAGTAAAGTGTTTTTTGTTTTTTAGCCAAACAATGCCTCATTTGCCTTTATCCATTATCTTGAAGAGACTTCTGCTAAGAATGCAGTCAGCGTAAGTATGTATGAGTTTTTATTTTGCCATTTGAATTATGTATTTAGAGATTATAATATGAGTAAACCCTACAAAATCAACACCTATATATTAAAAAGTAATTATCACTCTTAATTTACCTTACGCTTTTTGACTTTTCCAATATTTGGTAAATAAAAAACTTACAATAATAATTTAATAATGTATAAGTTTATTTTGAAATGTGAAGAGAACATTTGAATTAATTAATTCTGCTCTAGAGAATCTTAATTATTTTTAGTTTTGTTTCACCTCTTTTACAATTTGATTACTTGAGTACAACTAAGAATTCTTGTTTCAAAAATTAATATTTATAAAACTTAAACATCCTTATCGAGTAATTTGCTTGGTAATAAATTTTACAAAATTCAATTTCAGATCTAGCCATGAAAAAAATATTAGCAATAAATTTTGTTAGTACTTAAGAAATATGAATGGAATTGTTTTATATTTCGTATGTATTATTTTAATCTTCATTGAATTATATTTCGAAATGAGAATCACAATTGGTGTTGCACATAACTAAGTACTTTATAATTTTATATTTCATTTATGGGTTGATTAGGAATATGTTTATAGTAAATATTTGGATTATTTTAAAATTCTCCATAAAAAAATGTTTTTGTTGATATTTAAAAATTGAGTTTTTTTTCAAATGTTTTCTTATTTTATATATATTTTCATTGGTTAAAATAATTCTTGTAAGTTTTGTTTAATTATAATATAAAAAAACTCAAGTAAATATATAACATAACTACTGTATCACTGATTTACTATTGTAATGCTAGCTTCATTCATTAAGATTGTTTTACTCTTGTAATGTTAGCTTCAATGATTTCTTTTAGGCTCCGAACCATGTGCTGCAAGGTTATCGTCTCACAGTGGAGAGACGATTAAATCTGCGTGCCACATATAATCTGGTGTACACAGGTTGATTTTAATACTTCTTTTTAATTTATTTATATTATTTTAAATAATAGATATTTCTTGTATCATCTGTTTCCATTGTTTATATCTTGAATATATTTTTTTTTCTTCTAATAGATGCTCTACCCATCTTCCGCAAATCAGTTTTTTATTTGAACCCCAAAGAAAATCAGATATGGATTGGAATCCATGGCTATAGGACATGCAACATTGTCAACTCTAACTACCTTGTCTCTCTGTCAAATACTAATCAACAAGGCCAAGACTTCTATAGGCATATTAAGAATGAAGTGAAGACTCTGATCAGTCAAATTCACTAGCATGAAATTCTCATGTGGACAACACCTGCAAGTCACAATCTTATTATTGTAAAACATTTGGTTAATCAAAAATTCAAACATAATATTTATCAACGGCAGGGGCGGCGCCGGGGTAGCGCGGAATCAGCCACCACACAGGGCCTCCGAAATTATAGGCCCCGAATTTTCATATTAAAAATTAACTAGAAATAAAAATTTAATTTTTAAGAAAAAAATTGGTTAAGTTTTTTTAAAAAATATAAGGAATCTGGATAAAATGTGAGAATTAAATTCATTAAAGTTCTTAAAAAAATCCGTATATAAAATTTTTATAACTATTTCTGTTACCGTTGCACCTAGAAAAAAGAGTTTTTTCAAACTCAAGTTATAAAAGTTTATTTACGAACATCTATGTCGTAAGAAATGCAAAATGTTGATAATGATTTCGTTACAAAATTATATATTTAAGTAAATATATCGAAATGTTTTTGTGATTTATAATGTATTTTAATAGTTAATTTTGTTTACAAACCTTTACTTGAATTTATTATTGAAGTAAAAATTACGGATTCAATTTTGAAATTTCGCACATTACCCTCAATTATTTTGCTCTGACCCTGATAAAGGGATTCTGCATCGTCCTTATTGGATTCAAGAGGCAACCAATATAGCGTCACTATTTGCTGACATTGCTAGTCCTAAGAACTTGGCTGCTTTCCTGCATTTTTTCAAGATAAAAATGCAGAACAAACCTCAAGGCTTGGACATGTTAATGTACGAGAGCTCGAATCAAGCTGAGAAGTATGTTGGGGTGGCTACCAAAATAATCATCAAATCTGATCATTAAATGGAGTTCGGATTCTTGTTCAGCGATGATGATCACAATTTACTCAATCATCCTTATAACAAGGAATGGGAAATCCAACTCAATTTCTGGACTTTTTGAGGATGATATAATTTAATTGATGCTTTCTATGTATTTTCTTAGTAACTAGTAAGGGTATGAAAAAAAAAAATTTGGCTGGATTTGGATTATGTGGTGATATAAACTTATTTATGCACTACCTTAATTTATAGTGACACAGAGTTAGTATAAGTGATTAACATGTCTCATTTGACCAAATTTCCATAATTGAAATGATGCAAGTGCAAGTCTTCTCTATACAAATCTAATATTTATTGCTATAATTATATATATATATATATAATCAGATTCTTTATTTGTAGAAAAAGTTTTCAAATATATTTTAATGCAACAATGGTATACTAAAATGTTTCCTAGCAGTTTCATTTACTGAGATACCCAAAGTACTTAGAAAAAGAAATTCAAAGGTGTATGAGTTTTTTATACTTACTAAAAACCTATCAATGAGGAGGTATAAGAGGAGTTTTTTTTTACTTATTCAATACAAAATTCTAAATGAATGCAGCTGTCTTTGTGTGTTCAATGACCTAAAAGATGCTAACATAATTGTTATAACTTAGTACCCCTAACCCTTATGTTGTCATTGATTAACGGAATGGATGAAATTAAATAGAACCCATGGATAGTATCCTCCAAAATTACTAGAATTTAATTACATAAGAACATAAGAGTCATGACAAATTGAGTACATTCAAGATATCACGAGATGTTACAGTCGTCGGAAACAAATATGACCTACATAAAAAAATAATTCAGTCAACTGATACTGCAGGATACTAATAGAAAACTATGAATGAAAACAAAAAAGGGAAAAAACATATACAACTGTGATAACTATGATCTTATTCTCGATTAAAATAGAAAGGTATCATACACAACTTCAATAATATTACTTTTTAATATTTTTAGATTATACCTAACTAATTCAAGCTTTTGAAAACAGTCTGTAGAATAAAATTTAAGGTAAAACTTAATTGACATTGGAACAAGTATGCTCACATGAAATTTAGCAAATAATTAGTAGATTGTAGTTGGCCATAGAGAAAAGACAGTACATCTACCACAATCAAAAGCCCTTCTTCAATCATTGTAAAGGGCCAATGAAGTATCAAAAATATCCTGCATATCAACAAACACAAGCTTATGTTACGTTTCCTCATGTGGCACATAAGGAAAATATCTTGTGGAAAACAAGGAGTAACCAAGTGTAGATTGAGGACTCATATCAATAGATAGGTCTAATTCACCATGAGAATTTCAATCCATTCCAACTATTTACCATGCCATCCATGTCAGGAAGAACTGGAATATTATCTCTAACAAGAGCCTTCCATAATACTCTCAACGCCATGATAACTTTTATGTTATAAATTTCAACACACTGTCAATTTTTCAAACAATTTATATGTTCAATTTTTTTTGCATGATAGTTTCATCAAGACAATTAGATTAATTTTAAAAAAAACATTAATATTAAAGTTTTAGGGAATGTAAGCTATCTGCAACGATAATTAGATTGTTTATTTCCTAAAACCAATCTAATAATCATATCCATCTTCCCTGACACCATGTACAAATTAACACCCTCTAGACTTGTAGCCTTTATGACTACATGAATTTGTTCCACATACTCAACATCCAGAAATTATAGATGTCACGACCCCAAATTTAATACAACAAAAGTTATTATTAAAGACATACATTATAAATGTGACATGTTACATAAATTATCCATGATCACTAGGTTTAGTGTATGAACAACCCAACTACTAACTATTACAAACCAAAAGTACTTTATTACATCGCATCTCCCACAGTTGGATCACTTAACTACCTGAGCTTGCATATGGTATAGGGATTGGTTCGATGATTCTCCTCTAGTGGTCTTACGAGCTGTCTGCTTCAACCTAACCATTATCTCCTAGCTGAAAAGTATACATGGAAACAAGCAGTGATCCAAATGCTCAGCAAGTTCTACTAAAAAAAGATAAACATAGGGTAGAAAGTTCATAACTTAAATAGCATGGGAATGGCATCATCATTTTGTAAAAAGAAACATTTGAAAATAATTATTTAATCAAAAACTCATTTTATGACGCTACGAATAACAGCCGGTGATCAGCCGCGAAGTAATCCCGAACCTCGCTGGGTTCTACCAAATATAATGGGATCCCTAGGCAACTTTTAAGCCTAAAATAAATCTGGAAAGGACATGCATCTTAGTCCAGATCCACTAATCTCAAGAAAACATTTTTGTCCCTTTGACAATTCAATTTATAAAACTTTGCATTTTATATGAATTTAGATGCCAAAATATTAACATTTCAAAAGCTCTTAAAGCATGAAAGAATCATATAGGTATTTAAGGGATTCTAGGTCAACTTCAACGACAATTGTACTAGGACAAGATTTATTTCCAAATGAATTGAACCATCAAGGCAAAGAAATCATTTTGAGGTTCTATTGCAAAGGAATAATTCACTGGTTATGAGAATAATCAAGTGAAAAGGGTTGATGTCGTAAGTATATGACAAGATCAAATATACAGGCATCTAAGGTTTCAATGACCAAAGATATAATTATTCAATCTATAAAGGTTCAAGAGCAAAACAATAGGTAACCAATCAAAAAGGGTTCAAGAGTAAAGCAATAGGTAACCAATTTAAAAGGGTTCAAAAGTAAAGCAATAGGTAACCAATTTAAAAGGGTTCAACAGTTAGCAATGAGTTCAGGGAAAGGTACATTGTAAAATGACAAGTCTGGGATTATGAATTGGTAACATTACGGTATAAGCAATTGGGTATATTAAAGGTTGCTACTTTAATTAAGGTACGATAAAGGAAATGGAATCAATCTGGATTATATAAACAGGGTGTAAATAGGTAGGGATCACTCTGGATAGATCATGAACATGGTAAGACATTATACTCCTCAATTTAAATTACAAAACTGATAACAAGGTATGGTAATTATTTAATCTCGACTTAGAATATCAACCAGCAATGATTCATAATAATAACACTTGCATTATTATAGAATTTAAGGAAGTAATACTTGTATAAGGAAAGAGGGGTACTTGCACTTGCATCAATTCAAATGATTTAATAACATTATATAAATGAAGAAGGTCCGAACACTTGTTATATATCAAGAAAGGTTCAGGACACTTGCAATAATCATAACTTGAATAAGGGAATACTTGCATCATATCTCATGAAAGGTTCAGGATACTTGCAATAATCATAAGTTGAATACGGGAATACTTGCATCATATCTCAATAAAGGTTCAAGACACTTGCAATAATCATAAGTTGAATAAGGGAATACTTGCATCATATCTCAATAAAGGTTCAGGACACTTTCCTTAAGAAGGCTTGACCAACTTTGATCTTGATCGTGGTAGCAACCGGGAGAACTACTTGACTTTGATAGCAAGCTTACTATCTTCTCCCGAGCCTACACAATAATATTAAACCACATTAAGATATATTCTTACGAATCTCATCCTACTTATAGAAAATTCGACTCATATCGGCACTTAGGCCTATTTACACATTCGACTCTTTAGTATTCACATATTATGCTCCAAATAATCATTTAAGATCACATAACACATTTAATCACATAATTACATTATTGATATAATGGTGCACTATTGAGTATTGAATGATCTCACTCCACCAACACAAATGACTCGAAGTGCTTAACTAGTCTAGTGCAACCCAACTAGCTCTCCAAATTTGAAGTGCCCTTATTAGCCAATCTCTATTTCACTTAGCCACACATATGGCCTAACCTTCTACTAACCTCTTACTAACAAATAAACTCAATGATCACCTCAGGGCTCAGTCCTCACTTGTAACATCCGGGAAATATCGTGTAATTATTTTTATCAATAAATAATTATTATGTGATTATTATGTGAATTTTGGTGAATTATTTGATGATTGATAATAATATTTGGGCGTTTATGTCTAATAAAATTAGGATATTTTAATTTTTAATTATCTAGAATAAAATATAGATAATTTGGTGATTTTTCTGGGAATTTTTGGATTGTTATGTGATTTTGTAAGATTTATAGAATTAATAATGATTGTTTTTATGTAATTATAAAATTACTTTATAAAATTGGAAATCATTCCACTTCAACCGTTTTTGCGTATTTATAACCCGAAACTCTTCGGAAAACTCCTTCCTAACCTAATCTGATGATTCTGAACACTTTCAGTGTTTTGACTTTTTCGATCTCGGGTACGGTTTGACCCGTACGAGTCCCAGCGTAAAATTTTCGATACGCTAATCATTTTATAGATCGATGAAACCCGTATTCTCGAAAGACGGGATAATATTACTTTATTTTTGTATAAAATGTTTTATAAGAAGCTCAGTTTTGATAATTATCCAAATCTGGTAATAAGTTGTATCGTCTTTATTGTTACTTAGCGATTAAGTAATCTATTTTCGGATCCGATATATAAATGTAATCATCGAATTATTAAATATATAATATATGAGATGGTTCTGTTGGCAGTGTGTTGCTTTATTATTAATTATGTGTAATTTTTTCGGTACGAAGATTAATTTTATAATTAATTATTGAGTTGTATAAATTTATTTTGCTTTTAAAATGATTTTTATTGAATATTTATTCTCATAAATGCAAAAGTTGTTTCTAAGATTATTTTTGTTGCCTTATAATTTTATTTATTATTTTTAGGAGTTTATAAAATTTAGAAATCAATATTTTATAGATTATTTATCTTTAAACAATTTTCTGATTTCACTTAATTGTAAAATCAGTATTAATTCCAAAATGTTTCAAAAATCATTAAAAAATTATTCTATTAACTTTTAAATATTTTGAGAATTTTAAAATTATTCCGAAAATTTTCTGGCTTTTATTCACCCGCACGTTTGTACGATTAATCGTTAAATGCGGATATGATTGGCAAGTTAAAAATGGTTTGAAAATCATGAAAATTTTAGAGTATTAGTTTTAAATTATCTCGAGAATTTTTAAATCAGTTCTGATAAATGTTCGGGTTGTTGTTACCCGTAAATTATTCGTTAAAATCAAAATTGCGGTGCGAGTCAGGATAATAACAAGAAAAAAAAGAAAAAAAAGGGAAACAAAACCCTCAAATTCACCCATGCACCCCCCCACCTCTCTCGACCTCGTCCCTCAATCTCTCGATCTCTCTCTGCGCTTATCTCTCTCTTCTCTTCTTTTCTTTCTTCTTTTTCTTTTTTCCGTCTCTTCCCTGATTTCTGTCCAGTTTTACTCCTCTGTTCTTCTATTTCCTCCGACGTTCTCTGCCTGCCGTTTCTCTCCAGTAACCGCCGTTGATATTGTCCAATTGTTTCAATTAGTTCCTGTTGATTATACATACATATATGCATATATATGCAGTTTAATTTGTGTCTTGGCTGTGTCTCTTGTTTCTTCAGTTCCGATTTTGTTTTTCAGCCTGTGTTTTCGATTCCGGTTGAGTTCTTTTGTCGGCTGTTCTTTTGTGTTGTTGTTTGTTGGGTCTGTTCGACTGTTGTTGGATTATTTTCTGTTATATATATCTTAATACAAAAATTTTGGGATTTTTGCAGGAAATTATTGAGTAATTATTCATGAAATAAAAAAAATTTGAGCGGGAAATTAAATTAATCGGTGAGATTCGTACGGAAACCCGAAATTTATCATGTACCAACGAATTTTACCGCCGTCGACGATGAGCTTTGGCGAGTCAACAGTGGACGGTGATGATTTTTATCTGAGTCCTACGAATAAAAAACATAAAAAAATGAATAATAATAATTAATCACTGAATTGTATCGGTGATTGGGATTGCGAATTGTGATTGGTTGTGTGGTTTTGATTGGATTGTTGTTGTGATTTGACGTCGAATTATTTCGACGGGTAGGCCAATAAACAAAGAAGACGATGCCCGATTTTCGGCAAATTAATTCCAAAAATACGGGAATGTAACCTATAATTATCGGAGATGTCGAACGAGGATATGTAATTAAATTTTACGAAACCTCATTACGTGTTGAGACAAGATATTTTATAAATAATCGATTACCCTATTTTTCAAAACAACGAGTATAGGTACTTTCCGTGTTAGGTCACACACACTGTAGAAGGGGGTTGAATACAGTGTTTGCTACAATCAAATCGAATATAAGAACTCAAGTAACAGAACACAGATTTTATTCAACACAATAAACTCTGTTACAAAGAACTGTCCTCTCTCAGTGATGAACAAATTATCACGAGAGCTGCTAGGGTTATAATGAATAATAAACTCGATTATGATAACACATATAGTGTAAACCCTATGTCTGTGTTTATATACTACATAGTTACAAGATAATCTTCTAACTGATATCGAATATAATTATGCTTCCTAATATATATCAATCAGTTATCTTTTCTTCCAAGTATTCTATTCCTTATAGAA
Organism: Apium graveolens; assembly: GCF_009905375.1. Lineage (NCBI taxonomy): Eukaryota > Viridiplantae > Streptophyta > Magnoliopsida > Apiales > Apiaceae > Apium > Apium graveolens. The sequence continues at coordinate 130,298 of NW_027418213.1, read as the reverse complement.
TTCTTCTTCATGCATATCTCTTCTTATGTTTGTCTCGATCTTCTTTCCTTTCAATCAGTTGCCTTCCTTATCTGAACGTCTCCTTAAGTCCTGATATTATCTCCTGATAAATATCTCATGATAACTTAAGTTCTGACAACTCAAGTTCTGATATCTTAAGTCCTGACTTTGGTATAAGTACTGATTTCCAGTTAAGTACTAATTTGTCCTGTTAAGTAAGATCTGAAAACTAAACACAAATCATATTAGCCATGACATCACAAATATATCTAACAATCTCCCCCAACTTGTAAATTAGCATAATATACAAGTTTAACAGATATTTGATGATGTCAAAAACATTAAGTACAAATGCATGAGAATTTGACTAGATAACTACAACTTACAGTCCTTATAACTTTACCATCCTTAAAGTATGATAACAGCTTCAGTCTGTACATCCTTCAGAATTTAAGCAGTTGTAGATCTTTGACTTGGCTTCAATTTCTGATCTCTTTGATGTCAGGATTTGTTCTGAGATAGTCCTTCAACAAACATCTCTCAGCATATTCAAGTTCATTGACCATCCTCCTTTTTGCATTCTTCAATTCAACTGTATCTTCACCAGTTTAAAAAATAGCAGCCCTGAGATCATTTATTTTAGCTTTCCTTATATCCTGATCTAGTCTGATAATGCAGGCTTTGTCAGACTCAAGATTGAATTTAAGTCCCTTAATACCAGAAAATGTAGTGATGATTTTAGCAGTATTAGGCTTCATTTCAACAATTTTTCCACTGTGAGATCTGTACTTAGGAAAGTATGGGCTGTCAGACTTTACAGAGTAAAGCTTCTTCTGTCTTTGAATATTTGATTTTAAACACCCTGTAGCACCATCTGTTGATCTGTTTTTTCACTTGAAGCGGAAATAGAACATGTTCCAGTTCTTCAAAATACTTCAATGAAATTGCATTCTCTCTGATCTGGAATACCCTCACATCTGTCATAAAGTATAACATGATGTCTTCTTTCAAAACAGAAAGGTAAACCATTTGTACAGATTCAAGTTGATTCAATCTCTCAGGAGTTGCTCCTACACCTGTTTCACTTAAGGAAGTTGGATCATTGGTAGTATTGTGCACTCTCTTCTCTTTAGAACTACCCAATCCTGATTTATCTCTTGCTTCCTTTCCTGTAACAACTCTTGCTTCAAAATCACTTAATGTAGTCTTCAAAGGTTGAGTCTGTTGAGCTTTGGTGAATCCAGGTAGTAGCATCTTTGAAGGTTTAACATGAGCAATGTCAGATGTTTCCTTTTCCTTATCTTCTGATATCAAGCCAACTTGAGCTATGTCAGAGGTTGCTTTCTTCACTGTCATATCAGAACTTACTATATCTTGACTCTGAACAACTTGATCCATGTCAGAGGTTGGTTAAGAAATCTTCCTTTTCATCAGAGTAAGACTAGCATCTTCATCAGATATTTCTTCATCCATGACCGGCACATATACCTTTACAGGTTCATCGACTTTTTATTTGCCCTTGGATCTTAGATCTACCTCCACTTGTGATTTGGCTTTGGTTGCCTCAGAATTTGTCTTTTCTTTTATCACAATGCCCTTAGGTTTTGGAAGTTTCTTTTCAACAACAGAAGCTTTAGATTTGGAGTTAACTTTTTCTGCTTTAAGTCTAGCTTCTTCTTCCTTTAAAGTTTCAAAGTCCATTCCAGGATTTTCTTTAAGAAATAATCTCTTTGAAATCTCTTCATCAAGTTCCAGATGTTCAGTAGAACTTATCCTTTTACCAGTATCAGAACTTATTCTTCTCCCAGTATCAGAACTTATTCTTTGACTTGTAGTTCCATCTTTGCTTGATGAAAAACCTTTGCCTTGACCATGACCTCTACCCATTCCAGAGTTTCCCTGGTCATCATTTCCATCATCCTTACCCTTCAGTGATTGAGTAGATTTGCATTTGGACTTAATTACTTTCTCCCCCTTTTTGGCATCAGCAGGTAAAAGAAGAGAGACAAGAAATTCCACTGAGGATTGGATCTCATTGAGTTGAGTTTGCTGAGAAGCTTGATTCTTTAGAATTTCGGAAATTTGATCTTGTTGCTTCTCCTGAGTCTTTTCAATATACCCAATTCTGCAAAGGCTGGCTTGAAAAATCTGTTATTTTCCAATTTTATATTCATATCTTGCTGGATCAGAGACTCTTGAATTTTATTCACCTTAGCATGAGTTATGGAGTGTTGACCTTGAAGGTGCCTTGTACTCATTGCAGTAACTCTCAACTGTGCCTTGAAATCATCATTTATCAGCATTTCATCAGCTTTGGCAAGGTGCTCAGCAAGAATTTTTTCAGTAGGAACAAAACTAACTGAGTTCCATTCCTTAGTCCACTCATTTCCTCTAGGAGTTTCACTCCAAGGTACTGGTGCATCCTCTCTAACAAACTTCTTTATCAGATCAGCTTTGCATGGAGCTTGTTGAGGTGCATATCCTGATGGACCAGCTGCATCAGCATCTACATTTGCAGCAGCTTCACCAGTAAGTTCAGCATTATCAGCATCAGAACTTACAAAGCCTGCAGCATCATCATCCTCTGATAAAATAACAGTATGTGAGGCTATAGAGGCTTCAACATCATCCTCTAAGTTCTGATCTACAACTAAGTTCTGATCAACAGCCAAATCTTGATGCCCACCTTCAATCTGATTTTCATCATCCAGATTCAGAATTGGTGTGGTTGGAATATTTTCATTGAAATCAGCATCTAGAATTGGTGTTGTTGGTGGAGTGAGTTGAGTTGGTTGAGTGAGTTGAGTTGGTGGAGCTTCCAAGTACAGAACCTCAGGCACAATCAAGTTATGAATATCAATTTCAGCATTTGTACCTGGGTCTTCAGTATGTACTGGATCAATTACAGGAGACACAGGAGGTGTAGGCCCTGACTCTGGAATATCCTCTTGTTCTTGAATAGGAGACTTGTGAGCTGATTCAGCAATAGGAAGTAGTTCAATTACTATAAGTTCTGTTGGGATCAGAGATTCCTGACCCCCTTTCTTAGCTGCTGCTTTCAGAGTTTCTTCAGAGTGTGATGATACACTTACAGCCCTCCTGGCTCTTTGCTTTTTAAGTCTCTTTGCAGAATTAGAGACTTTGGGAGATTTATCATCAGTATTTAGCTTTCTAAGCCTTTTTAGGGGCCTAGAACTCCCAGTTTCAGTATCTTTCTGAGAAAAGATCTTCTCAGCTTCTATTACAACAAGTTCTGATATTGGAACATGTTCCTCATTGTCTGACTCATCTCTCAGAACAATTCTCCTTCTCTTCTGTTGAGACTGAGGTGCCATCTTAGTCCTCTTGGGTTTGGAAGATGAAGGCTTCACAGGATGTGCTGATGTTTGAGTTTGAGATGACTGTGAAGGTTTGAAATATGTCCTGATAGATGGTTGAGTAGGTTGAGTAGGTTGAGTAGGTTGAGGTTGAGAAGTTTGAGGTTGGTGAGAGATGGTAGGTTCTGATGGTTGTTGAGTTTGCTGTGATGTGTTGATGGGTTGAACATCAGGGTAAACAGATGTGTATGTTTGTGGATCAGCATTTACCAGTATTTGTTTTACTAACTGAGGAATCTGTAAGGGTCTCTGCACTTGTTTCTTAGTGTCAGCATTTAACAAATCATAAAAGGCCCTTTTTGCAAGCTTAAAGGGTGAAATTAAATCACCGGTTGGTTGGGGTTCATCAGCACAACCAGAAAGTATATATAAGCTGACAGAATCTAGCAAAGTATACTACAGTCCTATCCTCTGTCATCCTATTCCCTATGAAACCTAGCACAGCACTTGCAAAATCAAAATGAGTTTGATGAATAAGGGCATACCCAATTTGCTGACTCATGATGGGAATAGCATCAAAGTTGGAGCATTTATTGGCAAATGCCTTAGTGATACAATATAAGAAAAAGCTCCATTCCTTTCTGATATTTGCTCTTTTCAGTTGACCCAACTTTTCCAAACTTTTCTCATAGCCCATACTGGCCATGAGCTGCTGTAAGACAGGATCCTCCACTATTGAGAATGTGCAACCTTCAGGTAAGTGGAGAGCTTTACGAACTGCTCCAGGAGTGACCACATGCTCGACATCTCCTGATGTGAAAACGATGCTTGGAGTACCAGTAGCACCACCATCATCAAAAATCCCAGTTCGCCAAAATGTTAGCACTTGTTGGCTTGAAATATTTTGAGGTTGGGTCAAAGCATACCCAATCTCACTATGAGCTAATAAATCTTGCACAAAGTGCAGATCTGATGGAGCTTCAGCCTTATTCAAGATTGCAGCATAGTTATTTGGTACAAACTTGGCTCCATCAACAATTAAATCCTTGGGTGCCATCAGAAATAAGTGAGAAGTTAGAGTGCCTGTAAGGTGTTTGAGAAAATGTCTGTAAAGAAAAAGCGTCAGAAAATGTGAGAGAGAATAAGAAAAGAGAGAGAGTAGAATAAAAATGAAAATAAAAGATTTGAAAAACTTTTATCTCTTTTACTTAGACACCCCACGTGACAACAGTTAATAAGAAGTGGAACAGACCTTTACACCTGTCAGGCATGCAGCAGTTAAGGCAAAAGTTAATGGGCACGGTTAATAAGTAATAATTACATTGCACGTTCAGTTTTTTTTAAAAAAAAACTGTTCCCACTAAACAAATGTTTATTACTACTTTAACTTACATAAACCAATATTCTGAGAAAATATAACCGTTCAAGTAATGACAAAAAATAAACCAAGTTAAATAAATACTACCACGTCAGCATTAGAATTTGATTAATATCAGGATTTAAAAGTCATCAGAATATGGCTCCTTAACTCGAAAAGTGAATGTTTATTCCTGTAATTCTTCACACAAATACTGATATGGGTACATCAGAACTTAATCATCAGAACTTCCATCAGTAGTTGTCCTCAGAATTTATGCAACTGACACTAAGACTGTTCATCTAAAACATCATATATCACCACAGTAATTTTCATCATTCATATGGAGTGTATGTGTGTGCATTAAGCTAAATATCAGACAAAGAGTAAAGTCTGATTCACTTCAGTACATCTTAGAAATAAGGCATAACTAAGAACTTTGCTTAAAATCTGTCATTATTCTGAGGTCTACTATAGAATGAGTTCATGCATGAGTCCACCTCAACTGTTTTGTGCTTATTTTATGCATCTTTTGAAATTCCTTTTTACAGTGGCTTCTCAGTGTAAGTGAGTCACAACTGCTTATCAGAATTTATGCTATTATCAGAGTATTTCTCTAGTAATCAGAGAATGTGAAAAGTCACCAAGAAAATTTTATTTTGCTTTTCTAATGCATATTACTTAATACTAGCAATGCACTTGGGTCTTCCCTTCCACATTTTTACTCTATATCTCAAAGGAGTACCTGATTTTTATTTCTTTTCTTTCTCTTTTGATAAGTGAGGCTTATCAGCACTTAGTACATCCATCAGAACTTAACAGATAAGAAGCATTATTCTAGTTTTTGACTTAGTAATAAGATACACAAAGTAAACCTAACCAAGCTCAGTATCAGAATTTGCTTGTGTTTAAAAGATTTCCACATAAACAATCACTTCAAATATGGGATCTTTAGTATATTAAAGACTACTAGGTCAGCATCTAGCACATTTATCCTCATTGGATTGAATAGTCACAGAAACATTCATATCACTATCAGAGTTTAGAAATTCACATCAGACAACAATCAGCACTTAGAAAATTTCAATTTAAGCACAGAATACACAAGGATAGTAATATCTGTAAATACTGATCATAAAGTCTGATGCATCAGAACATAAACTAAGCAGATTTAGAGAAAGAACCTAAAACCATTCCAAGTTCATTTACCAATCTTGTAAAAGTAGATTCACACAGTGGTTTTGTGAAGATATCTATTAGTTGTTGATCTGTTGGAACAAAATGCAATTCCACTGTACCTTCATCCACATGTTCCCTTATGAAGTGGTACCTAATGCTGATATGCTTTGTCATTGAGTGTTGAACTGGATTACCTGTCATAGCAATAGCACTTTGATTATCACAGTAAATAGGGATTTTAGAATATGTTAACCCATAATCCAGTAATTGATTCTTCATCCAAAGAATCTGTGTGCAACAGCTTCCTGCAGCAATGTATTCAGCTTCTGCAGTTGATGTGGAAATTGACTTTTGTTTCTTGCTAAACCAAGAAACCAATCTGCCTCCAAGAAATTGGTAGCTTCCACTTGTGCTTTTCCTGTCAATTTTGCATCCTGCAAAATCTGCATCTGAGTAACCTATTAGCTTAAAGTCTGATTTTCTAGGATACCACAATCCTAGATCAGCTGTACCCTTAAGGTACTTGAAAATTCTTTTTACAGCTGTTAAGTGAGGTTCTCTTGGATCTGCTTGAAACCTTGCACAAAGACATGTAGCATACATGATATCAGGTCTACTTGCAGTTAGATAGAGTAGTGAGCCAATCATACCTCTGTAATCAGTAATATCTACTGATGTACCAGTATCCTTATCCAATTTTGTTGCAGTGGCCATAGGAGTGGATGCACTTGAACAATCTTGCATTCCAAACTTCTTCAACAAATTTCCGGTGTACTTAGATTGACAAATAAAAGTTCCTTCTTCATTCTGCTTGACTTGAAGGCCCAGAAAATAACTAAGTTCTCCCATCATACTCATTTGGTATCTTGACTGCATTAGCTTGGCAAACCTTTTACAAAGTCTGTCATTTGTAGAACCAAAAATGATATCATCAACATATATCTGCACCAAAAGTAAGTCATTTCCATGGTTGAGATAAAATAATGTTTTATCAATAGTCCCTCTGTTAAATCCACTTTCCAGAAGAAACTGAGCTAATGTCTCATACCATGCTCCTGGAGCTTGCTTAAGGCCATAAAGTGTTTTATCAAGTCTGTAGACATGATGAGAAAATTTTGAATCTACAAAACCTGGAGGTTGTTCAACATATACTTCTTCTTCCAATTCTCCATTAAGAAAAGCACTTTTTACATCCATTTGAAAGACTGTAAACTTTTTGTGAGCAGCATAAGCCAAAAATATCCTTATGGCTTCCGATCTAGCAACCGGTGCAAATGTTTCATAATAATCACTTCCCTCATATTGAGAGTATCATTTTGCAACCAGCATTGCTTTACTCCTTGTAATTATGCCATCACTATCAGTTTTGTTTCTGAATACCCACTTTGTACCAACAACAGATCTGTTCTTTGGTCTTGGCACCAAGGTCCAGACTTTATTTCTTTCAAATTCATTTAACTCTTCCTGCATTGCTTACACCCAATCAACATCCTGAAGAGCTTCTTCCACTTTCTTTGGTTCATTCTGAGAAAGAAAAGAGTGATAGAGACATTCACTTGATGTTGTTGTTCTAGTTCTGACACCTGCATCAGGATTTCCAATAATTAAGTCAGGTGTATGTGCTTTAGTCCACTTCCTTGCAGATGGAAGGTTATCTCTAGAACTGGATGCTCCCCATGATCCATGTTGTCTCCATCAACATTTTATGATGCTCCCCCTAAAATTATGCTCTCTGAGTTGGATCCTTCAGAATTTGAGTTTCCAGAATTATCAGAAGTTGAGTTTCCAGAATTATCAGAATTGTGCTCATCAGAACTTGATGAATCATAACTTGAAGAGCCTGTTCTAGATTCTGATGCTTCTTGAGATGTGGTTGGATCTTCTATATGCCCCCCTGCACATGTGCATTTTCCTTTGGCATAGTCACCATAATTTCAATAACATCAGAGTTTAACCCATCAGAGTTTGTAGTATCAGGATTTAGACTGTTAGGATTTACAGTATCAGAATTTAAAACTTCATTCTCAAATCTCAGATGATCATGATCATTGAAATCTTCAAGTCCAGTAATCTTCTTATCATCAAAAAAGACATTGATAGATTCCATGACAACCCTTGTTCTTAAATTGTAGATCTGAAGGCTTTTATGGAAAGTGGTTATCCAACAAAAATTCCTTCATCAGCTTTTAGATCAAATTTGGATAGCTGTTTAGGATGAGTCTTAAGAACAAAACACTTGCATCCAAATACATGAAAATACTTCAGATTTGGCTTCTTTTTCTCCACCATCTCATATGGTGTCTTTCCATGCTTGTTGATAAGTGTTGCATTCTGAGTAAAACAAGCAGTCTGCACAGCTTCAGCCCAAAAATAGGTTGGTAACTTTGCTTCATCAAGCATAGTTCGTGCAGCTTCAATAAGAGTTCTATTCTTTTCTTTCAACAACTCCATTTTGATGTGGAGTTCCAGGAGCAGAAAATTCCTGCTTTATTCCATGGTCTTTGCAGAACGCTTCCATAATCAAGTTCTTAAACTCAGTGCCATTATCACTTCTTATGATTTTCACAGAGTCTTTAACCAATTTATCCAGTTGTTTGACATGATCAATCAAGATAGATGCAGTTTCACTTTTTGTGTGCAAGAAATACACCCATGTGTATCTATTGAACTCATCCACTATGACCGTAGCATATTTCTTATTTACAATAGACATGACATTCACTGGACCAAATAGATCAACATGTAGTAGGTGATAAGGCTCAAGAATTGAAGATTCGGTCTTGCTCTTGAATGAAGATTTTCTTTGGTTTTCCTTTTGACAGGAATCACAAAGGCCATCAAGAGCAAATACTGATTTTGGCAGTCCTCTCACAAGATCTTTCTTGACTAGTTCATTTATATTGTTGAAATTTAAATGAGAGAGTTTCTTGTGCCAATTCCAGCTTTCTTCAATTGATGCTCTACTTAACAGACAGATTGCAGATCCATCAGTACTTGTTGAAAGCTTGGCTTCATAAATGTTACCATGCTTGTATCCTTTCAGAACAACTTTGCCTGTAGATTTGCTTACAACTTCACAGTGTTCTTCAAAGAAATCCACATGATAACCTCTGTCACAGATTTGAATAACACTCAGCAAATTGTGTTTAGGTCCTGAGACTAGAGCTACTTTTTTAATGATGACATTCCCAAGATTGATATTGCCATATCCCAGAATTTTTCCCATGTTGCCATCTTCATAAGAAACACCTGGGCCAGCTTTCTCCACAAAGTCTGATAGCAGGGATTTATTTTCAGTCATATGTCCTGAACATCCACTGTCCAGAACTATGATTTTTTTCCTGTTGCCCTACAATCACAAAGACCACTAATGATTAGTTTTAAGGACCCAGACTTGCTTAGATCCTTTGGCCTTATTAAGTTTGTTAACATTTGCAGCGGATTTAGCATCAGAATTTATGTTAACAGTTTTCTTATCAGAATTTGCAATATCAGACTTTGCATCAGAACTTACACTAGAAGGAATAATGCTAACTTTCTTTAAAGAAGGTTTTATTTGATTATAATCATAGTACATACTATGATATTCCTTACAAGTATAAATGGAATGTCATAAACTACCACAATGAAAATAAGGATTTTGTGGCCTATATATAAAAGACTGACTCTTAACTCCTGATTTTGAAGGTAAGGAGTTTATGTTCTTATTCTTCCTGCAAAAAGAAGCCAGATGGTTAGAATTTCCACATTTATAACATTTATGTCTAGGAGCATTAGGAACAGGCTTATAGTCATTGCTTTTATTCACACCTACCTTTCCATTCCTATTTTTCCTAGGTGGCTTTACCTTGTTTATATTCTTAACTTCTTTCGGCTTATGCTTAAGCTGCTTCTTTGTCATTAAGCCTATGTTAACTTCAGTTGGCTTATCCTGTTTTGGTTTGTCAGAAGTTAATTTCTCTTTAACTTCTGATTTATCAATATCAGACTTTACAGCTATAAACTTAACAGGATTTACCTTTGGCTTTTGTTTAACAACTATAGGCTCAATTTTTACAGTTCCTTTATTATTCTTATCATCTCCATAACCTAATCCCTCTTTCCAGTTTCCACTACTTAACAAATTCTGAGTTTTTCTGCCAGAGTTAGTCCAAGTCCTGATAATCTCTCTTTCATTTTCTAACTCAGTTTTTAGAGATTCATTCATTTTAAGCACTTCATCTCTAACATAGAAAGCATCATCTCTATCTTTCTGAGTTTGATGGAACATAACTAACTCCTTTTCTAAATAATCATTCCTCTTTTTATAAGCAAGATTTTCATAAGTTAATCTTTCACATGTTAAAGTTTTATCTCTATAACTAATGAACATGGTTTTAAAATATCTTCTCAACTCAGTAATATCATCAGTATGAAAAGCATAAGTTGTTTGAGGTACCTTTAACTCAGCAGCTTCAGAGCTGCTATCAGCATTTGCCATCAAGGCATAGTTCACCTCACTTTCAGAATCTGAAGTGTCTGTCCAGCTTTTCTTCTTTGTGACAAGAGCCTTGCGTTTGTCACTCTTCACTTTCTTGCAATCAGGAGATATGTGGCCTTTCTTACCACAGTTGTAGCATTTAACATTTGAGTAATCTCCTCTGTCAGACTTTCCTCCTTTGCCTTCAGATTTTCTGAAACCTTTCTTATCAGAACTTGCACTGGAAAACTTCTTTCCCCTTCTGAATTTCCTGGATGCAATCTTTGTGATTCCTTTCACCATAAGAGCACACAGCTTCATCATCTCTTCATCAGGGTCCATCTCAGATAGACTTTCAGTTTCTGAATCCTCATCACTATCAGAACTTGATGACTCAGTATCAGACTTTGTGATGAAAGCCTTTCCTTTGCATTTCTTTGAGACAGCCACTTTAGGGGATTCCTCCTCAGCCTTAAGAGCAACTGTCCTTGACTTTCTCCCATGTCTCTTGCTTCTTTGATCCATCTCAAGTTCATGAGTCTTGAGCATACCATAAATTTCATCAAGAGTAGTTTCATCAAGAGCATAGTTGTCTCTTATAGTTGTGGCCTTCAAATCCCAACTTTCAGGAAGAGCTAAAAGGAATTTGAGGTTAGTATCTTCAAGATCATATTCATTATCCACTAGTGACAGATCATTCAAGAGTTTGAAAAATCTATCATATAAACCAGTCAATGATCCATCAGGTTTTGAGTCAAAGTGCTCATACTCTTGAGTGAGTATAGTCCTCATATTCTTCTTAATTGAATCAGTTCCCTGGCATCTTGTCTCCAAGGTATCCCATATCTCCTTTGTAGTCTTGCAGTTAATTACCATGTTTGATATTACATTATCAATGGAACTGTGCAGCAAATGTCTTACCTTTGCATCCTTTACAATAGATGAGATATCTTCAGCTGTATATTCACTTTTCTCCTTTGGTACAGTCTGTGCTGGCTGATCTGCAACTACAACAGAGAGCTTGGTTGGCTTGTGTGGTTCTTCATTGATTCTATCAAGGTATTCTGGATCTGTGGCTTCCAGAAACATAGACATCCTCACCTTCCATATGGGATACTCAGAAGGTTTCAGTATAGGAATCCTAATAGTCTCATATCGATTATGGATTTGAGTCTTTGGAGTTTCTTCAGTTTTGGTGGGCTTGGTTGGAGTTTGTACTCCTTTAGACATGGTTGTTTTTGGATCTTTACTGTATATATGTTAACAGATAGCTCTGATACCACTTGTTAGGTCACACACACTGTAGAAGGGGGTTGAATACAGTGTTTACTATAATCAAATCGAATATAAGAACTTAAGTAACAGAACACAGATTTTATTTAACACAATAAACTCTGTTACAAAGAACTGTCCTCTCTCAGTGATGAACAAATTATCACGAGAGCTGCTAGGGTTACAATGAATAATAAACTCGATTATGATAACACATATAGTGTAAACCCTATGTCTGAGTTTATATACTACACAATTACAAGATAATCTTCTAATTGATATCGAATATAATTCTGCTTCCTAATATATATCAATCAGTTATCTTTTCTTCCAAGTATTCTATTCCTTATAGAATTCTTCTTCATGCATATTGTGGCGCCCTCCAAACCCGGGTAAGAAGTTTGGGGTCCACAACACATACACAAAATATAAACATGTATAAGAAATATTATTTGCAATGACCCTGCTTTACACAACCATGGATCGCGACAGGTTAAAGTATGAAAACAAGCCACAGCCTTAACTTTTATTACAACGTATCAAATCCCAACTAATTTAACTTACAACTGATAATGAAATTATTCTTACACTATCACTATCTTACTACCATATGAAACCCCTGCTAGCTCGATACAACTCAACTGGAGCCTTATCCCACACTTTGGACTGAGGAACTTCTCTATCATCCGTATGCTTTTCAACTGTAAAATATATATAAAGAATCGCAAGGGTGAGCTAACTAGCTCAGCAAGTCATAACAGTGATAATTGAGGTTAAGCAATATTCAGATGGAATGATTCAGAAGAATCAAGTTTATTGTTAAATAATCATTAGAATTGGATATTCATTTTAAATTTTAAAACCAAGGTTTAGCTGCTGATCAGTCACGCACTAACCCCGAGCAAACCACATAGCACTGCTCTAATTACTGGATCCAAGGCACACATTAGCCTAACTTGACCATTGGTATGGTCTGACCACGAATCTGGTCCACATATATAAAAATTATCCAATCCTAAAGCAGTTCAATATGATAAACAATATAATTCGATAACACCAGATCATAATCAATGATGATTAAACATTTGAATAAAACATAAGGAAACTCATGGATATCACAAGGGTATATCAGGGTATGTAAAAGAAATGGCTTTCAATCTGTAAAAGAATCAGGTATTAGACAAATAGTGATTTTTCAAGATATAGTTCTTTGATGTTATATAGAGTGGTTTGAGTATAAAAGTTTCTGTGTTTTCAAACAATTTTGTTCCAGTGTTTGGTATTGGGTAGTTATACATTTGGGGAGTAGTATCATATTTCTGTGATTTGGTGTTTGAAGTTCAACAAAGGATGGTTTACAAAGAATGAGGCTACGACTCAAGATCAAGAAAAATCAAGGTTCAAGGATAAATAGTTTAAAGCACTTGCAATGTAAATAGGAGTTATTTCAAATAGCAGCGACATATGTATGAAACAGTTTGAAAATATTTGCGATGTGTCTTTGAAGAAAAGTTCAGAAGTACTTGCCTTACAGGGCTTTACAACTATTACTGATCAATTCTGAGCCGACTCTGTCGCTCAGGCTTTATCGTCCAACCACTAGATTCCATTGGATTCGACTTCGACACTCAGGTTTTTCTGTTGAAACTCTACTGAGCTCGTCGACTGACCACTAGGTTATCTTTAGTCCATTGTCCACTTTCGGTTTTCCGACTAGAACCTATAGGGTCGAAATACTCTATGTTAGATACCCAGTTATGCTTGACATATCCTCGCTACAACCTACCCATATGATAGCATATTCCGACTCGTAATTATTCATATTATAATACCACATACAACAATTAGGGTTCACGTTCTCGAAATCGGTTCAGTGTTTGTTTTAAGAAAATACGTATACTCATCATTTTACGAAATTAGGGTTACTGAGTTTTGGACAGAACATTCACCACAACATACAATCAAGTTTGTATAAAGTATAAGTATATATATTCATTTGACGTCCCGATAATTACTGGATACGCTCCCGCATTTCCATAGTTGATTTCCCGGAAATCGGGCAGCATCCCTTTTGTTTATCGGACTACCCGTTGAAACATCAATCGACGTCAAACCACAAAGTTCACAACAATAACAACTACAATAATTCACCAATCCATTCTAAAATTCCCAATCACCGATATAATTCAATAATCACAACCAACTCAACCATCCCGATTCAATATTTACTAATTAACTAATTCGATCCAGAATAAAAACACAACACGAATTTTATTTATTAAGAAAAATATTAGGACTCAGAATAAACATCATAGTCCACCGTCGGCTCGCCGAGGCTCATCGTCGACGGCGGCAAAATTTTCGGGGCACCCGATTATTCGGATTCCATCACAAAAATTCCACCGATAATTAAATCGAATTCCCGCACGAAATATATATTTTTTTATTCATGAATATTAATCATATAATTTCCTGCAACAAAATCCACAAATTTCGGATCAAAATATGCACAGCAGATTGCAAGCCAATAACGGAATCAACACGCGCCATACGCGCAGCCTTCGAACACCCCCACACAGAACACAAACACAACGCAGAACACACACACACAACACACAGAGTATACTATTACAATACACACCCACATATATACTTACTTATATATACGCACACACCCAAGAATAGCACAGCAGCGACCACACCGCCTTCCACCGGAAATACACGGTGGTGGCGGCCGGAACACCAGAGGAAATACTTGATGACCACACTCACCGGTGAAAACCACGGCGGCGGTGATAATCAGGCGGAACCACGAAGGAACAAGAACGAACAGGGAAGAAGCAGTCGTGAAAAAGAAGAAAAATAGGGAGAGATCGAGGAATTGAGGGAGATGAAGGAGATAAGAGAGACTGAGATGCTTTAATAAAATAATAATAGTAATTCTCCCCTTTGCACACGTATTAACTGGACAGGGGAAAAACAGATACGTGTCCTTTTCTGGTTGTTTAAGTGCAAGACACGTATATTGATTTCCCGAATAGCCCCATTTCCGCAACGACTTAACTGATTTAACAAAATAACGTGTGAATAAATATTAACCGAAAAAAAAATCTTAAAATTTCCAAAAATTCCGAAGTTTATAAAAACATACATTTCGTAATTTTATAATAATTTCTGAAACACAGTTTATACCTGTTTTTATTAATAGAACGAACCAACGCGCGGGTGAAATTAATCTCAAAAATCTCCAAAATAATTTTAAAATTCTCAGAATATGAGAAACTTAGTAAAATATGAATTTTGTGATTTTTAAAGAATTCTGGAATTAAATATGGATTTTACAAATAAACAAAATTAGAAATTCATTTAAAGATAAATAATTAATAAAATATTGATTTCTCAATTTTATAAAATCCGAAAAATAATTATTGTAATTATAAAATCATAAAAACAATTTTAGAGACATCTCAAATATTTATGCAAATAAATTTGCACTAAATCCACTTTTGAAAGTGAAAACAATTCAATACGACCCCATAATTAATCACGCAGACAACCCGGTACACCATAAATCACACATAGATAATAATCAAACAACACATAGCGGTCAAAACCAATACACATATTTTATTTATTTAATAATCTCCATAGTCACATATTTAAATAATTCAAAAATACACGAGTCGTTATACATATCTCTTCTTATGTTTGTCTCGATCTTCTTTCCTTTCAATCAGCCGTCTTCCTTATCTGAACGTCTCCTTAAGTCCTGATATTATCTCCTGATAAATATCTCCTGATAACTTAAGTTCTGACAACTTAAGTTCTGATATCTTAAGTCCTGACTTCAGTATAAGTACTGATTTTCAGTTAAGTACTAATTTGTCCTTTTAAGTAATATCTGAAAACTAAACACAAATCATATTAGACATAAAATCACAGATATATCTAACATTCCGGAAATAAATACCGAACAGAGTTTCGAAGATGTGAACCATAATTGTTATGTGTATTTCAATAATACATACAAATACGAGTTATGTTTTGATATCGACTGGGTAGATTTGATAACAAGGACGTATTAAGCATAAACGATTATCTGAATTAAGGTCTTTCAACCCTGTAGGTCCTAGTTGGAAGACCCAAGGATTGACATCAGACTAAGAATGATCTAGTGGTTAGCCGTCAAGCTCAGTGAGGTTCCAATCGAAGGACCTGAGTTTTGGGATTGTATCTAGAATGATTTGACGATAAAGCCGAATGTCCAAGTCGGCCCAAGGTCAACCTATAATAGCGATTAAATATTATCAAGGCAAGTATCCCTTACTTTTCTCGTAATATACTACAATTACTTCATTCCTATTCTAAGTTCAGAATAGTTAACTGTTTTATATTTCGCTGCAATTACTCTTAATTATGCAAGTTCCTTTCATTATTGTTCCTATATTATCGATTGATCTCTCGAGAAAATACATATTCTTCCGGGTTATTTGCGAGCCCTGAACTGGGATGTGTTGAAATCAAAATGATTTGACATCAAAATACTCTACGGGCTGGATGGTTACTGTGAGGGCCAGTGATGAGCTGGACCCTATGGGCCGGGGATGGACCGGACCCTTGGGCGATAGTGCCTGGGTACCCGAATGGATCTATATAGTGAGATATAGATCTGCACTGTATCCTGGCTGATCAGCAGGATATAGGTGCGAACTAGTGTCAGTCTAATTTATTGTTGATCGCCATTAACGGCATTCTCTCTCAAAAAGTTTTATGATTCCAAAACCGGACAAAACCCTGATTCAGGAGATGAATTTGGGAATTGCTCGTCACTTCTGATTTTATAATTAAAGGTTGGTAACGGTCGATTGTTACTCTCTCAACTACCTCAAAGAAATGGAAATGTTTATAATTTATTTTGTCCGAGAATTTCCTTTAACTTTGATACCTGGAAATCAGTTATATACTTGTTGGGCATTTTTGGCTCACTCTTACTTTGTAAATTCTTATTTCTTTCAAAAGTAAATGATGATAAAAGTGAGTAGCTTTTAATAGATAGCAGAAGATATAAAGATCTCCGCTGCGTGAAGACGGAGATGATAGAAAAGTATGAGATAAGGGAATTAGTACAAAGGTATTTAATTTTGTAGTTTAGTTGTTGTATCTTGTAGAAGATTAGATTTTTATTTCACACCATAACCTGTAAACGATCCAGCTTTTAAGGGGGTCATCTATATATTTTTTTATATTATGTAGAGATTATTTAGTGACACCAAATCTTGACCCCGAATTTGGGTTGTTACAAGTTGGCATCAGAGCAACAGGTTATTGGTCCCTGAAATAAGAAAATGTGAGAATAAGATAGGAGTGATAGGCCATATAAGATAGGAAAGACCTTAGGCATACTCACATTAAGTTTGAATTGAGTGCGAATTAGGGTAGCAAATCCGATACAGAATTAGTAAGATAGGATATTGTTGAGGAAAGTGTAAGGCGAATATAGAAACCCTATAGATGTATTGAGTTCTCAGACTCTATATTAATGAGGAGTCGAAAGCTCGATGGAGAAGGGGTATGTTACCCTACTTTTCATGTGGTTTTAAAGAAAAATGCGATTGATTCTTGTGAGAACTTCGATGAGTTTTAGTATTATATAACTTAGAATTAGGTAGTAGGACAAAGCTCCAGACTGGAGGCAACAATTTGATGGAAGCTAATGAAGGGTCAAAGCGGCACATTTCAAAGGCACCACTGTTGCGAGAAGAATCTTATCACTTATCAGGCGCTGCGTAAGGAATGATATTTACCTTATTAGATATAGGTAATACTAGTAAGAAGGTGCGACCTTATCTACAAACAGAACGTCAAATTACATTAGTGGTTGCAAGCATAACATCAAGGACGATGATGAGAATATCAAAGACAGTACCAGACGTCAACATTGGGGCTAGAGTTACGAATAGAATGATATTCAACGGTAAAATGAAGTTTCGTCGATTAATAAATGCGAGCAGAATCCAAAGGGAAATAGAAGATATACCAAGTTGGAGAGACCCTTAAATGGGCATTCTTTAATTAGATATCTCATTAGAGGATCATAAGAATAGCAGGTAATTTATATAGTATTGACGACCAAATGTGATTTTCAAATTTTCAAAACAAGTTTTCAAAAAAGATTTTTCTTAATAAACTTCCAGAAGATCTTCGCATAAAATGAGTTTCACAATATGGTTGTCGAATTACTACATAAGTTCTTGTTATTATAAATTGAGAATGACCTAAAAGTATAATGGATCTAGACTCAGTATCGTTAGTTCAGAGGACCAAGTAGACCCACTATCATGAGGGAAGTTTAAAGTTTTCTCGTGAAAGACGAACGTAAACTTGTTTCATAACATCAACAATTGAATCAACATGTTAAAAAACATTATTTACCCAATTCATGAAATTATTAAAATTTAATCAGATTCGTGATTCGAACAGATAGAGAATGATTGAAGGAAATGGAAGACTCTTCCAAAGGATTGGTGAAGAATAATATTCCTATCGATGAAGTTGGGACATTGCGTGATTGATGGTTATTCAACGCAGTATAGATGAAAATGGAAGCAGTGATTTTAAATTTCATAAGGACGCGCTTATGATCGAATCATAAAAGTATTTAATGTGAAGGCATTTCCCATTACGCCATAGATGGCCTAACTGAACATTTGAGGGGGTGTTATCTTAGATTATGTTACTAAAGATGTGAAATTTTCACTCTGTCATAACACCTACACTGTGCGGGTTACTAAAGCTATATTATTGTGTTGCCATATGTCACTGAGGTGTTGAGTAGAGGTAACATGATATAGTGTGTTGCTATAGACTAAGAATAAAAGTAAATTTAAATTTAAACCAAAAATAAAATTTATTTTTATAAATATTTGATTTGGATAAATAATTAATGGATTCGTCTTGGAAAGTAATATTATATCAAATAATTGACTTATGAACATTTTGTAAAAAGTAAAATAGTTTAAATAAATATAAATTATTTATTAATTATTTTGATAAATTTAAATAATTTTGATTATAAATTACTTTTTTAATTATTTATTTTCCACTAATTAAATCCTCTAACAGTTTTATATTTTTATAAATTAATTAGTTATTTTATTGTAATAATTATATTAATTATAATATGGAGAATTAAAAAATAATTATTTGAAAAATTAAAAGACAATTAAATGTTGAAAATAAATGGGCTGGGCTGCTAAAATTTTATCTAAGTTTGGGCGGCCAATTTTTTAGTAAAGCAGGTAAATGAAATTTTGTAATTTCAGAAGCAACGAGTTCGTGTCTCGAGCGACAGGTTCGATTATGGCTTAGGGCATAGCATTTGGGTTCGAAAAAGATTTGGGTTGAAGCTCTCCGCCAATTTGAAGCTATATTGGGTTTGTATAAATTCTCTTCCATCTTATAATTAAATTGACTGTGTAGAAGAAACTATAAAACAAGGAGAAGAAAGCAAGCAAAGATCCAAATTCTAACCCCACACACACTCATTACACAACATCCCTTCATAATCATCCCCCCTTTTCTTCTTAATGCCATACATATAGACACACATGTCTGTATCTATACATTCAGACACGCATACATACATACAAAGAACATTGATTAATTGATTGATCAATCGATCTATACACACAGAGGATCTGTACATATAAAGATGTCATTTTTCTTCAAACCATCAAGGCCTAAAACCTCACAAGAGCTTGTGAAAGCAATTCGAGATAGTTTAAATGCTTTTGATACCAAAACTATTGTTGAAGTCAATTCCCTTAAAAAGGTACCAACCCCTTTTGAAATCTTGATTTTTTTGTGTATTTTTATGTGCAATTACATTAACCGTAGATGCCCAGGTTTGATAAAATGTGGGTTTCGAATCAAGGTCTCAACTTTTCGATTTCTTGCTCATTAGTACTACTTGTGTAGAAGTTGTTGATCTTTTTATTAATTTTAGTTGATGTTTTTATGCAATTTAGTATGTTCTGTGAAGTACTTTGGTTTTGCTATGTAATTGCGGTTATAGTGTTAAGAATGTGTTCGGTTGTGCAAGAGAAAACAGGTTTATTAGGTGTTATTTAAATTAGGTGTAAATAGAAGTTTTGAAATGTTTGTGGTAAATAATGTGTTTGTTGCTCTTTTGGAGTTGGAATGCATGTCGGAGTTAGGGTAAAATAGAATAGCACAAACTCTACGTTGGGTTAATTCGAGAGAGAAAGTCAATCTCCTGTCTGATAGTACTGGCCTTCGTCTCCCAAGGCTAAGTCCATAGGATTGGGTTGAGCTAAAATTGATTTCACTCGAGAGAGAAAGTCAATCTCCCAGTCAATTGCATTGGCCTGTCTCCTAAGGCTAAGTCCATGGGATTTGGGTTGAGAAATCCGCAAAAAATCTTTTTCTCGAGGATGACTAGTGTTTGTTGTTAGGTTACCAGTTCTCCTATTAGGGGCGCCCATATTTGGAGCAATGATTTGCCTTGGCGTATATAATAAATTGCGAGGATATTGGGGTAGAGAATCGAACTTGAGACCTCTGCCAACCTTAGGTCTGACACTATGTTTAGTAACCGATTCTTCTGACATTTATATTAGCAGTTCATTTTTTCCGACAAAGTTGAGAAAAGTTTTGGGCTTTTGTTGTCTTTAAAGACACTTTAGTGCCTCTGGCTATTTTGGCAGTTGAAATCTAATTTTGCTACTAGTGTGTATGATTTCATCGTGTTTACCAAGTATTGCGTATCTGTTGCATAATATTATTCCGTTTCTTGGCCTAAGCAGGCTGAAAAGTTTGATGATTAGATGACATTTTTCTCAATGATTTTGAGAATCATTGCTAAGTCTGTAGTTTTTTATTATCTGATTTAAGACTGTTGTCCTGTCTTAAGAGAGTAATGTTATTCCAAATCATAAATATTTAACGCGTAAAAAAACTTATGAACTCCAGGCACTGCTTGGGTGTGGAAAATTGTTGCTATCAACGAAGCTGGTACTATTCTATACTAAGCATTCTTCAGTTGTAGTACTATTCAGTACCTATTCTTCAGTGTTACGACTTAGCTATTGGTTGTGCTGATTCATTTGCCCGGGGCATTGAGAAGGTACTATTTTATTGCATATGTGATTGAAAATATAGATAAGAGCAGCTATGGATTCTTTAATTTGATTTGATGTATGGATATAAATTATTTTATGGCAGTTAAGACCAAGATGTGTTGATAGAATGGATTTTAAGGACCATCATGTATTTCGAAGCGAGGTACATCACTAAACTCTATTTCAATTACCTTAAATAACTTAATTCAATTTCATATACTAGGTCTGAGTTGTATATTTTGACTTTCTTTATCATCAAAACGAAGACTGAAATTTGTATTATTTTAATCCAGGTGCTTGATTTTATTGCAATGAACAAAAGATGATTCAGTGTTCTGATATCGAGTTCAGCCTGAGCAGAAACAAGAGAATTTCTATCAATTTTTATATCTCTATACTCTTAGTTATTCTTTTGTAACTTAATTTAATGCAATCCAATTTGTAAAGCAGATTCTCTTTTGTTGTATATCTATGTAGGATGTTGAAAAGATCATGCTGAGACTCCAAGAACTTTTAGCGAAGTTCGGTTCTGAGCCTATTGTAATTGTGACGGAAAAGGTCAGCTGCTATTCAAATATGGTAAAGTATCATTTCAGTCCAGCAGAGTTTAGCATTTGTTCGGAACTTCAATAAAAAATTACCATAATCAACCTTAAAGTTGACCAAATTTGACCTAAATGCTGCTTAAGGGGTCAAATTGTAACTTTATCTTAATTTTCTGGACAGTTTTCCCTCCTAGTTCTCCTCCTTCCAATCTTTGTTCATTTGTCAACCTCTGGTCTAACTTTTTCTTTTCACTGCTCTCGTCTGTCATTATCTTCAATGGACTGGATGTATTACTATTTCCGATTCATTAATATTACAAAAAATAAAACAAAGCTCTAATCGTAGTTTTTGGAAGGTAATGATGTTGATTAACTAGTAGCATATTAACCCTATTAACACAATTCTAATGCCTAAATATTTTTTTATAAATTTTAAATTAAAGATATAAACCAAAAACCCATGCAGGGCAAGTTTCATAACCTTGTAATATAGAATATGTACAAATGTATTACTTTGTGCACATTATTGTTCTAACCTTAATGTTTGTTTCCAAACTTTATATGTTCAGGATTATGATCGAGATCCTAAGATGTTTAGAAACTTAGAACCTTTCGAGGTGTTGGTTCTTTGTTCAAAGCTGCAGATTGTATCTTGAGCTGGTTGTACAGATGAACAGTTTAAGAAGTGTATAAAGCAGCTCTTGAAAGCCTTTTGATTTGGAAAGAGCACAAGGGTTTCAATTACTAAAGATGGCGTGCACAGGTAACTATATAGTGCATTATGCAAAGGCCGGAGTTCTATTTTGAAGAAGGAGCATATCGTGAACAGGTAACTACAACGCCATTTTGGATATCTTCATTCTCTCACAGTTATGTAAGTAACTAATGAGTAGTTTGTTAGGTTGACTGGATTGGGCAGAAAATCAAATAGATGCTGGTTAGTTCTGTTACTCTTATAGTATAATTAAACTGTATATCCACTAACATACATATACTTAATTTTCGTACATTCACAATTAAATGTTATTGGCAGCTATCATTTCTGGAGTAAAACAAATTGTGCTTGTTGGATCAATGGGAGGAACAGATCTCAGCAACCCACTGAATAGCTTAGGAAATGGGAATATATTAATTTGTATTTTTTTTTGCTTTTGTTTTGTTCTAAATGTTAATCAGTTGCCTCGTAATAAGTAATGTATATTATATGTCAAATAGATGCTGGTTAGTTCTATATGTCAGAAGGTCATGTTGCTTTCTCTGTATTACTTCCTTGTCTTAGTTGCTTGTCTTACCATTTGCTACTTCAATGGTCGCAATGTTGTGAATTTAATCACGTAAATCCTCAAGATGACGAGGGAAAAGAGTTCTTGAACACAAGATAAGGAGCTCTTTTGGGTTCTTCAGATTATATTTTGTGATCTTTAAAGTTTGCTTTGTAATATGGAAGTGTAGACTGGTAAACAGAAATTGGAAGGAATTTTGCCGAGACTGTCAGTAATCAAAACGTTGAGGATGTTGGCTCCCTTGTGACTGCCAGCATTGGCAGCGCCAAATTAGCAAGTGATGGTGATGAACTGCTAAAAGAACTACAGTGTACTGAGTGATGGTGATGAACTGCTAAAAGAACTACAGTGTACTGCCGATTCAAGTAAATACTCGATATAGCAGCACTCTGTGATACCAGAGAACTTGTTGATATTAAAATGTAATTTTACAAAACTTGATTCATTTTATTGTAATAATTTATGAGTTCATATTTATTGATTTAAATTGAGTTATTAATGTAATTATTTTTGGAGTATCTCAATTTATTTTTGGATTTAAACATTTGACTATTTATGATTATATTTATGAAAATAAAAGGAAAAAAGAACAAAACAAATTATGAATTTTTAAGAAATATATATGTGGGCCCCACATGGCTATGTGGGATCCAAATTTGTGAAAGAAATTCTAAGATCTATTGCAACACACTACGTATGTTACTATAGAGATTAAAGTACGTTGCTATTGATATCTATTGTAACATGATTTGTTGTGTTGCATTAGTGTAGTTTCTATATTGCTATAGATACCTATACTAAGTAGCTACGAGTCAACATAGTTTTGATGTTACCTTAGCCCTTTTTGGGCCTTTAATAACATTTTTTCGGGTCTATAGCAACACAGTTAGGGTGTTGCTTAAAGCAATCTAGCATAGTGTCCAGACGACATTCCGAAATTATGATGTGACCTAAACTGTGAATCCATTATTCGAATGATCCTTGAAGGTATATTTAAGTAAAGCATGGACGGTGACCAACAGTGTCATTCTTTCCTCTAATACGACAACATATGTTCTTCTTGATTCTTGAATACGTATGAGTTTCTCTTATCGATAAATTATATGAGGCAAAAATGAAAGAAAATTTATTATATTCCTTCTGAATTATTTCTCTTCTCAAAATATTGATTCCTCATTGAGACAAACAATGTTGTGGTGTGATGCTTTGTCGAAATGACGAAGAGTCGGGTGGGACGTCACCTAATCATGTGATGTATGCCATATAATATGAAAGACTGGCCATTTTGAGTACAAATATGGTTGTCTCATTCATATCTAAATCCTCACTCATTTTTCTTCCTTCAATTTATTGACTTACAGATTCTCCCAATTGTTTGTTGCATTGTTATTCTTTATCCAGTTTTTCAATCAAAATCATATTCACAAACTCTCCTCTTGCGTAGAGTCTATTCTTTGATGATTAAATGGAATAGTCCCGTGTAACAGGTGGAGTTATATGTCGAATATAGATATGATAGCAAGTCGATAGTTGGTGGACACCTGCGGGCAAGGAAGAATGGATACACCGGTATCGTGGTCGTGACAAAGACATCAAATCAGACAGTTGTTCTTGTTACAAGGATCTCATCAGTATGGTAGATTGCGTTAACATGATGCACTTCAAATCAGAAGATTTCAACGTGAAATGAATAATTAGTGAACCGTAATAAAGAAACTAATTATAAAATAAGGAAGTTAAGCTGTGTACATCAGACAAAGCGAACGAATGTCGGGACGACAACCGAAGATCAAGGAATTCTGAACAATGATTCAGAAAGGCAATTAATACGTGAAGCATCCCTTCGTCGCGGGAAGATATTTGTCATGAAGATTCAAGATTGAAAAAATTTTAATTGTGAACAAATTTCATACTTGTTTTTCAAGGAATTGTTAGGTTCTCTAGCTTGAGTAAATGAGTATGGTGAATTTAATACCCATAACCGAGTCAGTGACGAAAGTTCGATACGGGAACATAAGTGGAAATGAAGGAATGGTGATTCGACTGGGAAATCTTACAAGAAATAATGATCTAAAACTAATTGAGTTTTCACCAGATTGTGATAATGATAATTGAGACCATGCGTAGTTATTAAAAGATAAACAGATTAATTAATGAAAAATAAGTGTATATCGTCAAAGATAGAGGATTGGTGTGCTTAGTGGAAGGATGCGGCATAATTCTTAGGATTAACTATACACTAGTAGTATTGGCAAGAAATAAGTTAAAAGAATCGCGAAATAAAGTTTTGAGAAACGACAAGATAATTTTAAATTCATTAATAACATTTTGTAATATTTTGAAGACAAAAAACTGAGAAAAGCATGGTTATATTAATCATTGTTGGTTAAAACCTTAGTCCAATTAAAAGAAATGCATGCTATTTCAAGACAGTAGTATATATGATTATCAGCATGATGTATTCTGAATTATGTTGAATTGATGAATTTGGTTGATGGAAGTGGATGGATATGATTGTGGATGCTTTGGTTGATTGATGGTGTCGGCTTGAGCCCGACTGGTAGTCGATAGTATAGGGGAAGTGTTACCCAAATTTTCAGAAATTACCCTACTTTTAAGGATAAAAAGTATACTTTCATATGTTATTGGGATTTCCATTGGTACTCCAAATGATAGCGAACTCGGTTCTTGAGAAAGATTATTATGACCAACCCGACTTTATATAATTGGTCTTTGATTTCAGTTAGCTAGTCATCACTTGGTTTAATTAATCAGTTAAAAGAGTTAATTAATTAACTTTACCAACTAATGGTCAGTTAAATGGAAATCGATTCCAATTAGATTAAGTAAAATTCTGACATGATTTTCAGATCCGAAATCAAAGGAATTAGGAATTTGGAGGAAGTAATGGCATTAGCAGAAATCGAAAGTTTAGTAGAATTAGCGCGATGTTACTGCAAGTTTGTGTGAGGTTTTATCTAGATAAATATGCATTTTTGCAATAAATAAGAAGCACAGAAAGTCATGGGGGTATATGCTAGTGAGAAGAACATTTTCAAGAACTGAAGATCCAAGATAGAGCAAAGAAATGTTACCATCTGTAATAATACTTCATGAAGGACGTGAATACATCCATGTAGAATGGCGATGTAAGGGAAGTTACTATGAAATACTAGAAAGCTCGTGAATACAAACATCTGTTGTGAGAAAGAGACTGACAATGTCCGCATGTAAACTAAGGAAAAAGAAGTGTCGGGTATATAGGAAAGAATATATATATAACTATCACAAACCCCCGATAATTAGAAACATATCTCCAATTCAAGAGAGTTAAATATGAGATAGGAAAGTATGTGATCAGTGGTGATTTGGGTAATGCTAAGAAAATAGCTGTCAATGAATTTTGATGATTCTGTTGGTAAGAAATTTAATGTTTACAAATAAAAAGCCTTCATTCCAGTGTTAACTCCAGAAATGGCTTATCTAATATCGAACAAGATTAATGTTATCAGGAAAAAGAAATCTTTTATGTTTAAAAGAAATAATAAATAATGAGAATGGAGAATTAATTAAGAAAAGAAGTGGAATCAAAAGGATGATAATGAAATTTTATAAAATGGTCCAGGATATAAGTAAGTCGTGAACGTTAGATGTGCTAGAACTGATGAAAGGATAAAATAAAACGCCGATAATTGGAGATAGGAATTCCATTCGAAGAATGCGTGTAAACAGGAAAGATTAAACGAAGGTATTCGTGGCGAATGTATGCCTTCTCTGGCTCCCTATAGGTACCATATGGCTGCGGGATACCGGTGCTGTTGCGTGACTGATCATCAGGAACAACATGAAATATAAAGTGGTTCCAATCTAAACTGTTGTTTTTAAATTATTTTAATAATCATAGAATAAATGATTTATCAACTGATTCTGCTTTGAATAAAAGGTGAAAAGCAGTTTTGATTCGGTTCCTGATTTATGCTGATACTTACTTTGTTGTTAAATATCAAAGATGGTATTAGTATAGATGATTGATGTTGACTTCAGCATGGGATGTTGTGAGCATCAAAGTTCGTACTGATATCTAATTTGATATGACAACAAAATGAGTATTAACATCAAGAGTTCGGTTTTGGAAGGGAAGGACATGTAAGTAATTGTCGTAGCTACTAAAGAACCAAAACCTGCATCAAAGAGGTGAACATGATATTGTAATGATTTCAGAATGGATATAGTTCGAAAACCAGAGACGAAGATATCGTTATTTGAAATGCTAGAAATAGGTTAGCCAAATCTGATTATCCTCTTTTTGTTAAATATTTTACCCGAGGAATAAGTTCGCTATCGCTTTAAGGAAATGGTGGTATGTTATCCGATTCAAGTATCAATTGTAATTAATTGACATTATTATTTGATTAATATGTTGGCAGAAATGTGGGTAATGCTATGAACCGTGCTGAACCGAAATAAGTTATACTATTCATGAATAAATAGGCACAAATAAGGAAGAAGTAAGAAATACATAAAGATAGAAGATGATTTTCGGGTAATATGGCGTGAAGGAAAGAAGGGACGCTATATGTGGCGGAACGTCAGAGAAAAGCATTGCAATAAAATTTTATATCGGGATTCCCTAGAATTAAATAAATGATAAGACAGGTTATAGTATGGGGAAAGATGTCCCAAAATTAATATATTTTCTTTCAGATAGTAAAAGATTCTCGCTCGATGTATATTCGATAGTGATTAAGTGGTGAGCTAAATGCAATTGTCGAGACTTTCTCCTTAATTTTAAATTTAAGAATGGATTTAAGGCATTTAAAAACTGAAGACGCCATGAGCTCAGTATATTGTTCGCAGATGGATGAAAAGTACAGAAGACCGATTAAAGATTATCAAATACGATTGAAAACGACCATGAGCCAGGTCAATCGAACAAAAAGAGATATGGAAAGTGAAGTAGAACAACTAGTGAAAATGGGAGACAGAAAGAAAAGAAGATTAGTATAAATCAAGTTAGTCCTTTGAGACGGTAAGATAGGTAGAACGATTGCAAATGAGTTGGTCATAAGACATTTATATGTGTATAACCAGGAAGAGTAATTTAGCTCCATATGTATGAAATGGAGGTTTGAGTCAGGTTGCATGAGCAACTGATAGATTTAATGGCAATAGGAGATCATTGAGTAGTGGTTAAAATGATGAGTTCTGAGAAATTCTAAGTGAGATACTTGAAAGGTATCATTGTCTGTTACTTAGTATGATTCTGAGGATAGAATCCTTTTAAGGGGGGAAGGATGTAACATCCGGAAAATATCGTGTAATTAGTTTTATTAATAAATAATTATTATGTGATTATTATGTGAATTTTGGTTAATTATTTGATGATTGATATTAATATTGAGTGTTTATGTCTGATAAAATTAGGATATTTTAATTTTTAATTATCCAGAATAAAATTATAACACCCCACTTAAACAAGTAGAGGCTACACAAGCTAAGCCTTATTTATTAATGGAAGTAAAAACAAGCTAAACACAATTTATTAAACTAACAAAAGATCAAAAGATCCAAAATAAAGTTCTCTAACAAGATCCAAAATAATATGGAAATAAAACATGTCCTTGACTTTATTTTCAACTAGATAAACAAGCTAAAATCTGGGTAGCACTCATCACACCCCCGCTTTACCCCTGACTACCTGTGGAAAGAATTAAATACGAGTAAGCCAAATGCCCAGTACGAATATATCGTTAAAAGGTAAAATAAAAGAATATATTTGATTTAATAATTAGCCAAGAAGATGAGTAATATGACAATAATTATTTAGAAGTAAGGAACAAACTAATCCAATCAAAATCAAAGAAATGGCTGAAAATAAGTAAGGTGGGTACTAATAAGGGAATCTTATAAAACCTCTGCTTGCTAGTAAACACCAAGCAAAGCACAGTGCAAACAGTTCCTTCTCCGGTTATCCACAAGAAGGATAAAATGAAATGTATAAAACATTTTCCAAACAAACAAAATGATCATGATCTTAATCATGTCTCATACCCCAGAGACATGCTCGTATACTCACAACACTGATACGAGTTAGTGTCGAGAGCACCAAAGACTACAAAAGCTCCATGTGTCTCGTCTGTGATTTACCCACACAGATAAGTTTAAGAGCCCATAACAAATTATTACAAAGTGTTGCCAATAATATTGAAAATAAAAGTTGCATGTGACAAATCAAGTATACTGATAGGCAACATAGATCAAAAGTGGCTAAGCAACAACATGGATCAAAGATGGCTGTGTAAAATTTAACAAGTGTACATATACAAGATGTACAACTTAATAGAATAAAATATGATAAGGTAAATATGATAGGACAATAAGTACAGAGGAAGAAAATATATTTTAAATGGAGAGAAATGGAGGATACTCGTACCTGCTTAGCTCCAAATCAACCTCCAAACCAATCTATAATATCAACACAAATATAACTTATAAACGCCAAACTCTATAACCCACTAAAAAGTAAGCTAACAAAATTATAATATTTTATACAGCTACCACAACTAATACAGATTATCACCATCTCATGCTAGAGTAGTATAAACATATAACTAACAAATAATCTGAATAATATACAAGCTGGTTCACAAAATATAAAAAATATTTTATTAATTTATAAAAGTAATGTAGAAAACTTTAAATATATGACTTTAGAAAAGTAGACAAACTTAAATTATACGTTAATTTAACACATTAAATTGTAACAACAATTTAAGAAAATGATAAAAATAAATATAGCATGCTCTCTGTCTATTAACACATATCAACAATATTTATCAAATCCACCTCTCACACATTAGTACTACAACAGTACTTATAAAATTTAAATTATTAATTAATAACATATTGGTAAAAAAAAGTAACAAATATGTTATGAGGAAAATATAATAAGATTAACAAATGTAAACAATTTATAATTTTAGATAAACAAACAACCAATTGTTAATTACTTAACTTATTTAACAAAATATTTTGACTACATATCTCCCGTAAAATAAAATACTATGCATATAATTAGTCCTACAAATACATATTTTGTCAATTTTAATAAATCTCAATAAACTAAATCTTGTGAAAATAGATTTTATTTTACAAATACTTTTACATATCAACAAACTAGCACAATATAACATGATAATTATTGTAAACAACTCACACACATAACTAGTAATTAATAATTAACAAAACTAGCCAGATATTAATAATATTAAAATTTATCATATCATCCGGTTAATAAAATGTAAAAACCTGAGAATCATATAATTTATTAAACCAACCTAATGACATACAGATTATAAACAAAAACAACAGGGAACATGACTAATTAGATTACTATTAATTAGCCAGTACAAATAACAATTAATTAATCAATTAAACATGCATTAAACAGTAACCTAACACAATATATAAACACATAAACAAATAATATAATAATTTGATAATACTTACCTGAATTTAGAGCCTGATATAAGAATGTAAAAAAATATGTACAAATAGTTATAAATCTGAAAATAAAATGATTAATATTAGTATACAATATAAATAATAATCATCTTAAATTACATAATCAAATTTTAAATAAACCTCCTCAAGATGTACATTTCTCTGAAAGTTTTGGCCGACCTTAACCTAGCTATCTTTCTCCTCCTCTTGATCTTTAATAACCCAAAAATCTATTTCTCCTTCTCTTATAATCTTTAATAACCCAATATTTATTAACAGTGACACTCCGGTTAGCTCTTCTCTGACCTTCTTGCACATGTAGATCCAAAGCTTCCTTTCTTATGCACCAACTCTTCTATCTCACTCATAAATTATATAATACTACTCGTTTTCCATTTTGTTATCAGTCGCTCTAAGATGAGTTTTTGTGTGAAAACACTAACAGGGTGACTCTGTTTATAAGTAGCTCAACAATTTATGAAACTCTACTCATATTCAAATTTTAAACAACTAAAAGATAGCTTACAAAATTTAAATTTTTAACAGCCAATTATCTACATAAAACATTATCCATAATTTTGAATTCTAAAATCAATTAATAAAATATTTACTAAATTATTGCACCAAAAATGTAACAAATAAAATACGGGGTATTATAAAAATATAGATAATTTTGGTAATTTTTCTGGGAATTTTTGGATTGTTATGTGATTTTGTAAGATTTATAGAATTAATAATGGTTATTTTTATGTAATTATAAAATTACTTTATAAAATTGGAAATCATTCCACTTCAACCGTTTTTACGTTTTTACAACCCGAAACTCTTCGAAAAACTCGTTCCTAACCTAATCTGATGATTCTAAACACTTTCCGTGTTTTGACTTTTTCGATCCGGGGTACGGTTTGACCCGTATGAGTCCCATAGTAATATTTTCGATATGCTAATCATTTTATAGATCGATGAAACCCGTATTCTCGAAAGACGGGATAATATTACTTTATTTTCATATAAAATGTTTTATAAGAAGCTCAGTTTTGATAATTATCCAAATCTGGTAATAAATTGTATCGTCTTTATAGTTACTTAGCGGCTAAGTAATCTATTTTTGGATCCGATATGTAAATGTAATCATCGAATTATTAGATAAATAAAATATGAGATGGTTATGTTGGCAGTGTGTTGCTTTATTATTAATTATGTGTAATTTGTTCGGTACGAAGATTAATTTCATAATTAATTATTGAGTTGTATGAATTTATTTTGCTTTTAAAATAATTTTTATTGAATATTTATTCTCATAAATGCAAAGTTGTTTCTAAGATTATTTTTGTTGTCTTATAATTTTATTTATTATTTTTAGGAGTTTATAAAATTTAGAAATCAATATTTTATAGTTTATTTATCTTTAAATGATTTTCTGATTTCACTTAATTGTAAAATCAGTAATTAATTGCAAAATATTTCAAAAATCATTAAAAATGTATTCCATTAACTTTTAAATATTTCGAGAATTTTAAAATTATTCCGGAAATTTTCTGACTTTTATTCACCCGCGCGTTTGTACGATTAATCATTAAATGCGGATATGATTGACAAGTTAAAAATGGTTTAAAAATCATGAAAAAATTAGAGTATTAGTTTTAAATTATCTCGAGAATTTTTAAATCTGTTCTGATAAATTTTCAGGTTGTTGTTACCCGTAAATTATTCGTTAAAATCAATAATTGCGGTGCGAGTCAGGATAATAACAAAACCCCCAAATTCACCCCTACACCCCCCACCTCCCTCGACCTCGTCCCTCTATCTCTCGATCTCTCTCTGCGCTCATCTCTCTCTTCTCTTCCTTTCTTTCTTCTTTTTCTTTTTTCCGTCTCTTCCCTGATTTCTGTTCGGTTTTACTCCTCTGTTCTTCTATTTCATCCGCCGATCTCCACCTGCCATTTCTTTTCGGTAACCGCCGTTGATATTGTCCAATTGTTTCAATTAGTTCATGTTGATTATACATACATATACACATATAGATATATATGAAGTTTAATTTGTGTCTTGGTTGTGTCTCTTGTTTCTTCTGTTCCGATTTTGTTTCCCGACCTGTGTTTCCGATTCCGGTTGAGTTCTTTTGTTGGCTGTTCTTTTGTGCTGTTGTTTGTTGGGTCTGTTCGACTTCTGTTGGATTATTTTCTGTTATACGTATCTTAATACAGAAATTTTGGGATTTTTGCAGGAAATTATTGAGTATATATTCGTGAAATAAAAAAAATTTCGAGCGGGAAATTAAATTAATCGGTGAGATTCGTATGGAAACCCGAAATTTATCGTGTACCGACGAATTTTACCGCCGTCGGCGATGAGCTTTGGCGAGTCGACGGTGGACGGTGATGATTTTTATCTGAGTCCTACGAATAAAAAACATAAAAATACGAATAATAATAATTAATAATTGAATTGTATCGGTGATTGAGATTGCGAATTGTGATTGGTTGTGTTGTTTTGATTGGATTGTTGTGATTTAACGTCAAATTGTTTCAACGGGTAGGCCGATAAACAAAGGAGAGGCTGCCCGATTTTCGGGAAATTAATTCTGAAAATACGGGAACGTAACCTATAATTATCGGAGATGTCGAACGAGGATATGTAATTAAATTTTATGAAACCTAATTACGTGTTGAGACAAGATATTTTATAAATAATTGATTACCGTATTTTTCAAAACAACGAGTATAGGTACTTTCCGGAAACAAATACCGAACCGAGTTTCGAAGATGTGAACCATAAATGTTATTTGTATTTCAATAATACATACAAATACGAGTCAGGTTTTGATATCGATTGGGTAGATTTGATAACAAGGACGTATTAAACATAAACGATTATCTGAATTAGGGTATTTCAACCCTGTAGATCCTAGTTGGAAGACCCAAGAATTGACATCGGACTAAGAATGATCTAGTGGTTAGTCGTCGAGCTCAGTAAGGTTCCAATCGAAGGACCTGAGTGTTGGGATCGTATCCAGAATAGGATAGTGATTTGACGATAAAGCCGAATGTCCAAGTCGGCCCAAAGTCAACCTATAACAACGATTAAATCTTATCAAGGCAGGTATCCTTTAATTTTCTCGTAATATACTGCAATTACTTCATTCATATTCTAAGTTCAGAATAGTTAACTATTTTATATTTCGCTGCAATTACTCTTAATTATGCAAGTTCCTTCCATTATTGTTCCTATATTATCGATTGATCTCTCGAGCAAATACATATTCTTCCGGGTTATTTGCGAGCCCTGAACTGGGATGTGTTGAAATCAAAATGATTTGAAATCAAAATACTCTACGGGCTGGATGGTAACTGTGAGGGCCAGTGATGAGCTGGACCCTATGGGCCGGGGATGGACCGGACCCTTGGGCGATAGTGTCTGGGTACCCAAATGGCTCTAAATAGTGAGATATAGATCTGCACTGTATCCTGGATGATCAGCGGGATATAGGTGTGAACTAGTGTCCATTCTAATTTATTGTTGATCGCTTTTAACGGCATTCTCTCTCAAAAAGTTTTATGATTCCAAAATCGGACAAAACCCTGATTCAGGAGATGAATCTGGGAATTGCTCGTCACTTCTGATTTTATAATTAAAGGCTGGTAATGGCCAATTGTTATTCTCTCAACTACCTCAAAGAAATGGAAATGTTTATAATTTATTTTTTCCGAGAATTTCCTTTAACTTTGATACCTGAAAATCAGTTATATACTTGCTGGGCATTTTTGGCTCACTCTTGCTTTGTAAATTCTTATTTCTTTCAGAAGCAAAAGAGGTTAAATGTGAGTAGCTTTTAATAGATAGTAGAAGATAGAAAGATCTCTGTTGCGTGAAGACGAAGATGTTAGAAAAGTATGAGACAAGGGA
Source organism: Apium graveolens (assembly GCF_009905375.1). NCBI lineage: Eukaryota > Viridiplantae > Streptophyta > Magnoliopsida > Apiales > Apiaceae > Apium > Apium graveolens. Next base: position 96,337 of record NW_027418213.1, on the reverse strand, counting down.
ATTAGTACAAAGCTATTTAATTTTGTAGTTTAGTTGTTGTATCTTGTAGAAGATTAGATTCTTGTTTCACACGATAACCTGTAAACGATCCGGCTTTTAAGGGGGTCATCTGTATATTATTTTAAATTATGTAGAGATTGTTTAGTGACACCAAATCTTGGGTTGTTACATCACTTCTAAGAATACAAAAGCAAAGTGCAAAGACAAAGTGTTCCTAGTTGCAACTCTTAGGTGACATCGAATGGTACTAAGTGACAATGATCCCCCTTCCATTCAAAGTTTGTCACTCAAATTACTACACTGGAATTTCAGGTCCTAAATATAACTTGTGCACTTGGAATGACACCCAGGCCCAACCTGGGCCTCCTTGGGCCTACTCTCAAAGATAGCTCTCCCCTGTCCTAGTGACACTCAAACTGCCCTGATTTGAACTCACTTTATACTCTTGGCTTAACTCTGAACCTTCAAACTATGACTTGAAAAACCTCCCACATACTCCCTAGTATCGATGCTAAATAGACCAAATGAGGTCCTACCAATGACATCACTTTCTAAGCTTAAAAGTGCTCCTCACTCAAACTATCTATGTTCTGACCAAAAGTCATGATTCGACTTGTGCACCTAACTAAATGGGTTGATTTCTTACATTTAAAGCTTCTAGGATCAACTATAGGTCAAGTCCTAACTTCTGATGGCTTGGGACTCCAAATTCTCAGCAAATGCCCATTCAAAACTCTCCTACAAACTAATGCAAATTTCTGGAAAATGACAAACCTTATACTAACCCTTCCACCTTAACTCCCACTTATAAACCAAGTATCAAATCAATCAATCAAGCTTATCTACTATACTTACTCTCCTAAACTCACAAGTTATCTAAAGGTTGAGATCATTACATACCCTTATGCACCAAAAACCGAATTATATACTCAAAATAATAAAACCATTACTTAAATCACACTTTCAAGTACTTAAGGATAAACCAAGCACAAATCATAACATGCAAATATAATACCAACTATATATACTCAATAAACATCTTGACATACTCTTGTTTATCAAAATAAGGATTTATCTCTTACATGCAAATCAAAGAAAGACTCAAAATCTCTTAAATTATGACATGCATTCACTTATTCGACTATAATCCAAAAATATACTAATAGTACTTTGGTTTTGTTCCAAAAATATTGACATGCAACCTTATCAAGATCATACTTATATAAAATTTATAACATGCAAAGGTTTTATACCAAGACAACCACCATATAATCATGATTTAAGCATATAACTATCAAAACTCAAAATACAACATAAGCTACTACTTCATTCGACTCCTTTGGAGTCATAGCCAAATAGATGAGGGAGAAATGACACATGCATGTGAGTAATTCTCATATTATTTTTCCCTTCACAACCCTTATGATAACTTAACTCTTTAGTTTGAATCTTAAGTTCATAAGAACTAAGGTTTTCCACTTGAGTTTGAACTTACCTCTTACATGCAACACCAATATCTCAATTTCTCAAAGCAAACATGTATGAAATGAATTGAACATGGTTAGGAAAGTAAGATTACACTAGGTTTCTTGATGAAATGGAGCGAAAATGAAGTGTGTGTATGTTTTTGGTTAGGCCGAGAGTGAAGAAGGAGAAGAGAGGAGAGAGTGTTTTTGTGTATAAATGAGAGAAAATGATACACTTTTGTGTTTTATTTGTTGAAAAAAAATGATAGTGGAGGAAGCAATCACCATCTTGTCCTTCTCTCTTCAACTAACACCATTTGCATGCAAGGTTATTATGGTACTTTGGCTAGGTAGAATGAGTTAGTGGAGTATGAAATGACATAATTATCCTTATTTTGAAATTGTGAGTGGAAATGCATGTAAGGGTAATTATGTAATCTAATAACTACTAATTACAAAGAATACATTTTATAAATAAAACTACAAATCCATAAACGACAAGACAGGCATCATAAAATAGCTTAGAATTTTAGGAATTTAATAAAATACAATTCAAAATTTATTAATAAAAATAATTTTTAGAAAATGTTTTTTCTTAGATAATGAAATGCATTTTAGAACTTGTATAAATAGCAAATAGTATTTCTTATTTTTAAAATTTTTAATAATACCACACAATTATTTGGCATCAATCAAATCACACCAACATATATATTAACAAATTAAACCAATATACTTATATATATATATCAATTAAAGGATAATAAAATACTGGTTATGACATCCTCTCCCCCTTAAAGGATTCTGTCCCCAGAATCTAAGGAATATAGGTGAAGGTATCGGACTCGCATTTCTGACTCTAATTCCCATGTCAATTCTTCGACTTTGGGATTTCTCCAAAGCACTCTTACAATCTTTACCAACTTATTTCTAAGACTCTTTTCTTGCCAGTCGAGTATTTTGACAGGTTGCTCCACATATGACAAAACTTTTTGAATTTATAACGGCTCATACTCTATCACATTTTTAATATCCAGATTATACTTTTTAATCAAAGACACGTGGAATACGTTATGAACATGTTGATATTGAGGCGGTAGAGCTAGCTCATAGGCTACTTTTCCTACTTGATTTAGAATCTCAAAAGGACCAATAGGTGTCAATTTTCACTTTTCCCAAATCGGTTAAACCCTTCCATGGCGACACTTTCAGCAATACGACTTCACCTACTTGGAAACTCACATCCTTTCGGGAGGGATCTGCATACTTCCTTTGTCTGTCTTGACCAGCAGTTAGTCTTTTCTGAATTAAGGTGATTGTTTCCTTCATTTGCTGAACCAATTCAGAACCAATAACTTTTCCTTCTCCTACATCATCCCAATTTGTCGGGGATCTGCATTTTCTTCCATATAAAGCTTCATATAGAGGCATTCCGATACTGGAGTGGTAATTGTTGTTGTATGAGATTTCTACAAGTGGTAGGTGATCATCCCAACTTCCTATGAAATCAATTGCACAACTGCGCAACATGTCTTCGATTGTTTGAATAGTTCGCTCACTTTGACCGTCAGTTTGTGGATGATATGCTATGCTCATATTTAGCTTTATGCCCAAACATTCCTGAAACTGTCTCCAGAATCTTGAGTTGAATCGTGGATCTCGATCCGAAACTATCGATACCGGTACGCCGTATCGTAATACAATTTTGTGTACGTACATATGCACCAACATATCCAATGAAGTATTCTCGTTGATTGGTACGCAATGTACCAATTTTATGAGGCGATCAACTATAACCCATATGGCGTCATGTCCGGATTTTGTTCGAGACAGTCTATGAAATCCATGGAGATATTTTCCCATTTCCACTCAGGAATCTTCAATGGCTGAATCAATCCACTTGGTATTTGATATTCCGCTTTTACTCTTTGACAAGTGTAGCACTTAGAGACCCATTATGCAATCTCTCTTTTCATATTTGGCCACCAAAATTTCTTTTTCAAATCTTGGTACATCTCGGTGCTCCCCGGTGAATCGAAAATTTTAAGGTGTGTGCTTCCTATAGTATCTCGTTCTTCAATTCAATCACTTGAGGAATCCAAATCCTTGATAAAAATCTTAATATTCCTTGCTCATCCTTTTCCGTACATGCTTCTTCTCTCGTCAGTTTATTATTCTCTTGACTCATTACTTCTTCTTGATATTTCTTTATCCACTGTAACAGTTCTGGCTGAAAAGTCATGGCATAACAAATCTCTTTTAATGTCCCACAATCACAAAGTTCCAACTCAAATCTCTCAATCTCTTTAGCTAATTCCCTTGGCATCATATTCAACATTTCCTTCCCACTCAAGGCATCGGCTACTACATTAGCCTTTCCTGGATGATAATGTATCGAACAATCGTAGTCCTTGATTAACTTCAACCATCTTCATTGTCTCACATTGAGTTCCTTCTGGGTGAAAATATACTTTAAGCTTTTATGATCCGTATAGATTTCACACTTTTCTCCGTACAGGTAGTGTCTCCATATCTTGAGTCTGAACACTATGGCTTCCAATTCCAGATCATGGGTTGGATATATCAATTCATGAGGCTTTAGCTGTCTTGAGGCATATGCAATCACCTTGTTGTGTTGCATTAGCATACATCCTAAGCCCTTATGTGAGGCGTCGTTATATATCACAAAATCTCATTTATCATGGGGTAGTACCAATACTGGAGCGGTAACCAACCTCTGCTTTAATTCTTGAAAACTTTCTTCACATTCCTCATTCCATTCAAACTTTTGATTCTTTCATGTCAGCTTGGTTAGTGGCGTAACAATCTTTGAGAAATCCTTCACAAATCTTCTGTAGTACCCGGCCAATCCTAAAAAGCTTCTTACATCCGTAGGAGTCTTTGGCCTCTCCCAAATCATAACCGCTTCAATCTTGGCAGGGTCCACTCTAATTCCTTTGCTTCCAATTATATGTCCCGAAAATTGCACTTCTTTTAACCAAAACTTGCACTTTGAAAATTTTACATACAATCTTTCTTATCTAAGAATCTCCAAAACTATCCACAAGTGTTTCTCGTGCTCTTCTTCCGTCTTCGAATATATTAAAATATCATCAATGAATACTACAACAAACTGGTCCAAGTATTTCTTGAAAACTCGATTCATTAAGTCCATAAAAGCTGCATGAGCATTTTTAATCTGAATGGCATTACTAAAAACTCATAATGTCCATACCTTGTCCTAAATGCCATTTTCGGGATGTCTACTGGTTTGATCTTTAACTGATGGTATCCCAACCTTAAGTCAATCTTCGAAAAACACTTTTCTCCTTTCAGTTGGTCAAACAAATCGTTTATTTGGGGAAACGGATATCGATTCTTAATCGTCATCTTGTTTAATTCTCGATAATCAATACATAGCCTCATACTTCCATCCTTTTTCCTTACAAATAGAACTAGTGCTTCCCATGGCAACATACTTGGCCTTATAACTCCTTTATCCAAAAGTTCATGTAACTGACTTGCTAATTCCTTGATTTCTGCTGGTGCCATCCTATAAGGTGCCTTTGAGACGGGTTCAGTGTCTGGGGCAAGATTAATTTCAAGTTCAATCTGTCGATCTGGCGGTAATCCTGGTAATTCCTCTGGGGAACACATCTGGGAACTCTTTCACCACTGAAATCTCTTCTAAGCTAGGAACTTCCTTTTCTGAATCTACTACATAGGCTAAATATGCTTCGCATCCTTTCCTCAGTAACTTACTGGCTTGCATAGCGATAAGAAATAGTCGCTCTTGCTTTTGTCCTTTAAATATCACTTTATTCACATTCTTTGTTCTTAAATAAACATTCTTAGACCGACAATCTATATGAGCATCATTCTCTCCTAACCAATCCATTCCTAATATTATATCAAACTCCCCTAACTTGAAAAGTATCAAGTCAACTGAAAACTTATGCCTGGAGATATCAATCTCACATTGAGGGCAAAATTAGCTTACTGGTACCTTTTCTTGATTAGCAATTACTATGCTCATCACTTCACTCATATTCTTCTTATCACAGTTTATTCTATTAGCAAAAGTTTCTGATATAAAAGACCTTGTAGCTCCTGAATCAATCAATACTTTAGCTTCAACATTATTTATCGAAAGCTTACCTGCTATCACTTCTGGATTCTGAACAGCATCCTTCATTTTTAGGTTAAAAGTCCTTGCTGATGCTTGAGGAGTCATGGTAGGTGGTGGGGGTAATGCCAGCATTTATGGTGGTATCGTGGTGCTAGTGTTTGCTAAATTCATCATGTTTTTGATTGATCCGATTGACCTACATTCCTTGGCTATATGTCCAACTTTTCCACACTTGTAGCATGTTACTCCAAGTTTCTGCACTATACACTCATTGGCCAAATGCCCCTTCTGATTACATCGATAACACGTAATGTTGAGCTTGTTGCAAATTCCCGAATGCTTCTTTCCACAATGCCTAGATTCAACCCTTGTCTGTTTATCATCATTTGCTTGACCTTGATTCTGTTGAGGGCTCCCTTTATTGTCTTATCTCTTGTTTACATCCCTTTTCTTCTGGGCATTCCATCCTTTCTAGAATCCAATTCTCTTCACATTCATGTCTTGCTGATATCCTGATCCTGACCTCTCCTTCTGATGAAACAATTTTATTTTCTTGTTATCTCTTTCTTTCCTAGATTGTGCTCCATTACTCTCTATCAATTTCGCGTTCTGAACTACCCCGGCATAAATATCAATCTCAAACATCGACACTCTATCTTGAATCCAATATTCGAGCCCTTGTTGAAATCTCTGAGCCTTCTCATCATCAGTATCCACGTACTTGGTCATAAATCTTGACAATTATGTAAACTTCTTCTCATATTCTAAGACTGTCATACTTCCTTGTTTCAATTCCAAGAATTTCATCTCCATCCGTTTCTGCATATACTTGGGGTAATACTTTTCCAAGAATAACTCCTTAAATCTATTCCAAGTAACTGGTTATACATCCTCCAAAGCTTTAACTGAATCCCACCAATAAATCACTTCCCCTTTTAGGAAATACGTAGTATAAATAGTCTTCTGATCTTCCTCTAGTCGAACCAATTCAAAATATCTCTCCAGTTCTCTTATCCAAGTGTTGGCTATGACAGGATCAGTGGTATCATGAAATGAGGTGGGTTCACATTTCGAAAAGTTTTGAAAGTCACAATTTGTTGAGGTGGTCCTGGTGGATTTGGTGGAGCTTGTTGGTGTTGTTCATGATTTTGGTTCTCTTTATTTTCAAATTGTTGTTGGAGGGTTCTTTATTGTTGGGCAATAGCATTGGTTTGTTATTGTAGGGCTTCCAATATGCGAAGAATATTGGGATCTGTTGTGGATGTGGTAGAGGTGTTGGTCTGCTTCTTTTTATGAGGCATATTTCTGAAAATTTGAATTTTGTAACAAGCAGGTGTGATTATAACAAATATTTCAAAGCTAGATTATCACAAGATTAATATGATCATATGATTTCAAATTCTTAACAAGGCTATACATGGTTATAAACAGAAAAGCAGAAAAAAATAGGTATAATTGAAACAACGAAAGTGCATAAATAATAGGAATAGAGTTAGGTTACATCATAGCCGAATAAAGTCAACATCATAGGTCTGAAAAGGAAACATATAGTACAACTAATAGTTCAAAATATTACAACGTCATCACAAATGCCAACTAGATAAGGAAATGGAATCTAATCTCCTAGAACTCATCCTCATCCTCCTCCTGAAAGTCATCCTCCTCCTGAGGTTCATTCTCCTTGCTATCTTCCTTGTGAAGCACGTTCACCACACTTTGAAGCTCATCAGCAATCATCTGGAAGGTGTACTGGCTGATGCGGTCTTTGTAAAGTGGCATCTCTCCAAGCTTAGTGTTGACACGGTTGAGCAGAGTCTCAAGCCTCGCAGCTAGTGACCTCTGTCTCTCTCTAATTTTCTGGGTATCCTGGTATGTCTCCTCCAAGAGCTCCATCAACTTGCCATACTTTCCCTGAAGCCTATCCATCTCAAGTCTAAAACCAGCATAAACGGAGAAAGGAACGGTATCTATCCTAAACCTATTTGGGCTTGTTCAGTGACTCTAAACCTTGGCTCTTATACCAAAAACTGTCATAACCCCAAATTTAATACAACAAAAGCTATTATTAAAGACATACATTATAAATGTGACATGTTACAAAAATTATCCAAGATCGCTAGGTTTAGTGTATGAACAACCCAACTACTAACTATTACAAACCAAAAGTACTTTATTACATCGCATCTCCCACTGCTGGATCACTTAACTACCTGAGCTCACATATGGTACAGGGATTGGTTCGATGATTCTCCTCCGGGGGACTTACGAGATGTATGCTTCAACCTAACCATTATCTCCTAGCTGAAAGATATACAGGGAAACAAGCAGTGAGCCAAATGCTCAGCAAGTTCTACTAGCAAAAGATAAACATAGGGTAGAACAATTCATAATTTAAATAGCATGGGAATGGCATCATCATTTTGTAAAAAAAACATTTGAAAATAATCTTTTAATCAAAAACTCATTTTATGACGCTACGGATTACAACCGGTGATCAGCCGCGAAGTAATCCCGAACCTCGTTGGGTTCTACCAAATATAATGAAATCCCTAGGCAACTTTTAAGCCTAAAATAAATATGGAAAGGACATGCGTCTTAGTCCAGATCCACTAATCTCAAGAAAACATTTGTATCCCTTTGACAATTCAATTTATAAAACTTTGCATTTTATATGAATTTAGATGCCAAAATATTAACATTTCAAAAGCTCTTAAAGCATGAAAGAATCATATAGGTATTTAAGGGATTCTAGGTCAACTTCAACAACAATTGTACTAGGACAAGATTTATTTCCAAACGAATTGAACCATCAAGGCAAAGAAATCATTTCGAGGTTCTATTGCAAAGGAATAATTCACTGGTTATGAGAATAATCAAGTGAAAGGGTTGATGTCGTAAGTATGTAACAAGATCAAATATATGGGCATCTAAGGTTTCAATAAGCAAAGATATAAGTATTCAATCTAAAAAGGTTCAAGAGAAAAGCAATAGGTAACCAATCAAAAAGGGTTCAAGAGTAAAACAATAGGTAACCAATTTAAAAGGGTTCAAGAGTAAAGCAATAGGTAACCAATTTAAAAGGGTTCAAGAGTAAAGCAATGAGTTCAGGGAAAGGTAAATTGTAAAATGACAAGTTTGTGATTATGAATTGGTAACATTACGGTATAAGCAATTGGGTATATTAAAGGTTGCTACTTTAATTAAGGTACGATCAAGGAAATGGAATCAATCTGGATTGTATAAACATGGTGTAAATAGGTAGGGATCACTCTGGATAGATCATGTACATGGTAAGACATTATACTCCTCAATTTAAATTGCAAAACTGAAAATAGGATATGGTAATTATTTAATCTCGACTTAGAATATCAACCAGCAATGATTCATAATAATAACATTTGTATCATTATAAAATTTAAGGAAGTAATACTTGCATAATGAAAGAGGGGTACTTGCAATTGAATCAATTCAAATGATTTACTAATATTATATAAATAAAGAAGGTTCGAACACTTGTTATATATCAAGAAAGGTTCAGGACACTTGCAATAAACATAAATTGAATAAGGGAATACTTGCATCATATCTCAAGAAAGGTTCAGGACACTTGCAATAATCATAAGTTGAATAAGGGAATACTTGCATCATATCTCAAGAAAGATTCAGGACACTTGCAATAATCATAAGTTGAATAAGGGAATACTTGCATCATATCTCAAGAAAGGTTCAGGACACTTGCCTTAAGAAGGCTTGACCAACTCTCGTCTTGATCGGGGGAGCAACCGGGAGCACTAATCGACTTTGACGGCAAGCTTACTATCTTCTCCTGAGCCTACAAAATAATATTAAACCTCATCAAGATATATTCTTACGAATCCCATCCTAGTTATAGAAAATTTGACTCATATCAACACTTAGGCCTATTTACACATTCGACTCTATAGTATTCATATTTTATGCTCCAAATAATCATTTATGATCACATAACACATTTAATCACATAATATACATTATTGATATAATGGTGCACAATTGAGTATTGAATGATCTCACTATAGCAACACAAATGACTCAAAGTGCTTAACTAGTCTAATGCAACCCAACTAGCTCTCCAAATTTGAAGTGCCCTTATTAGCCAATCCCCATTTTACTTAGCCACACCTATGGCCTAACCTTCTACTGACCTCTTACTAACAAATAAACTCAATGATAAACTCAGGCCTCACCTCTAAGAATACAAAATCTAAGTGCATAGACAAAGTGTTCCTAAGTGCAACTCTTAGGTGACATAGAATGGTACTAAGTGACAATGATCCCCCTTCCACTCAAAGTTAGCTGATAAGTGGATTTTTATATCTACTTGAAACTCTTCATTTCAGGCTTAAGTTGGTGTTTTAGACTCAAGTTATTGGTATTTTTGATGTGTTTTTGTGTTTGTGCATTTTAGGCATCAGGTAAATGAAGAAAGAAGCTTTTTAAAGAAATATGCTAAAAAGAGATCAGAATTATAAGCCTGGGCCATTCTCAAGTTGTATAGAATCTCGTTAGCTTCGCGTGGGAAGTTGAATTTCCTAATTCTGACGAGCAGAACTCAAGCTAAGCCCAAAAGAAGAATTGTCAGAATTTTTCCAGAATGTTAGCAAGCCCGCGCCGCTGAAAACACTATTTCAGCACGGCCGTGCCCTGTAGCAGCGCGCTCGCACCCTGTTTCTGCCCCAGAATCCTGATTTTATTTGAAATTGAAGATTTTGAGAGTCATGGTCATCCTGGAGCCTATATATACCAATAAAAAGATGTTTTTAACAATAAGGAGACCTGGGAGAGCAATAAGAAGACCTAGAGAGCACGAGACGGCTATGGAGAAGAAGACTTTTGTTTTCTTTTATCCAGGCGATACTTGGATGCTTGTTTTCGATTTGTCTTTGAACCCTAGTACTCTTATATTGTTTAATGTCATGCTTTCATTGGAACCCATGGTGACGATGAGTTCGATTATGAACTAATCGTTATCATGGGGTTCTAACGGATTTACTTATGGATTTATATAGTTAATTTGTTTTAATATCTTGGTGTGTGGTGAATGATTGATATCCTAGTATTGGTTGTGCTTATTCATGTTATGTGCGTAGCTAACATATAAGATAGCGTGTTAATCTCTATTGAAGTGATAGTGAATATAGAGATTTAGAACTTTCCATTCTAGCATAGGTTCATGTATAATTGTTATGCACGATTCGTAGGTAAATTTAACCATCTTACTTGCCCTATGTAATCACGATAGATAACTTCCGCATTAAACCGTTATATTTTCAATTCTTATAGACATATAAGGACTAAGCATAATTGGTGTCTATTCAACTTCTATCTCTTTTACGGATGCTTGGTAGTAGGGTATTTGTAAACGAAAGTTGGCGTTTACATGTTTCGTGTTATCTGATTAGTGTCATCACCATCATGCTAAGGTTAAGAACAAAAAGGCTATTGAATGAAGTATTTAATGAAGTTAGGATCCCATGTTTGTCATATATAGTAATTCAACCATTATTTTTCTCTTAGTTATAATTATTAGTTTAATTCTTAGTTATAAACAATATCAACTTGTTATTTGTCTTAGCATTGGATAATAACCATATCATTATTTCATAGGTGCATATTCTTAAATTAACCAAAGAGTCTCTATGGGAACGAATTTGATCTAGATCTTATACTACTTACGAACGCGTATACTTGCGTGAATTTTAGCGCGTGTTTTCGCCTTAACAAGTTTTTGGTGCCGTTGTCGGGGACTCGGTGTTAATTTTTAGTTTATGTGCTTATCATCAGTGGTCGTTAAAGTTCACTGACTCGGGCTCTTTTACTTTCACGGTTTACTTGTTGTGTTGCAGGTACTCATTATAATGGAAGATCCAGCAGCACGAACGAAAGCCTTGATGGATTTTTCTCAACCTAAGATCAATGACATTCACTCTAGTATTGTCAGGCCAGCTATCATAGCTAATACCTTTGAGGTCAAGCCTAGCTTAATTTAGATGGTACAGAATTCAGTTCAGTTTGGGGGTGTTTCAACGGAAGATCCCAATACGCATATTAGGGATTTCATAGAGATCTGCGACACCTTCAGGTTCAATGGTGTTTCTGAAGATGCTATAAAGCTGAGGCTTTTCCCATTCTCTCTGAGGGATAAAGCTAAGTGTTGGTTACATTTTCTACCAGCAGGTTCATCACCACTTGGGAGGATCTTGCTCAGAAGTTTCTTACTAATTTCTTTCCTATGACGAAGACAGCTGCAATCAGAAATGCTCTTACTTAATTTGTGCAACAATCGGGAGAATCTCTATGTGAAGCTTGGTAGCACTACAAGGAGATGCTTAGGAAGTGTCCTCAACATGGAATACCTGATTGGATGATTATCAATTGCTTCTATAACGGGTTGGGAGCATAGTCAAGACCCATGCTAGACACAGCATCAGGTGGAGCATTATGGGCAAAGAGCTATAAGGAAGCTAATGATCTAATTGAACTGATGGATACTAATGAATATCAGTATACAACCCAGAGATTGCCATATGGCAAGGTAGCATGAGTTCTTGAAGTGGATACAGCTACGACTATCACTGCTCAACTAAGGGCGTTGTCTATGAAGATCGATTCTCTGGCTAACTATGGTGTTAATCAGAAAACCAGTGTTTGTGAGTTGTGTACAGGTTCGCATGCGATGGAGTAATGCGCTATATCTAGTGAATTAGCTCAGTTTGTGAGCAACTTTCAGAGATGGCAGCAACCAGCTCCAGACACTTATCATCCTGACAACTGGAATCATCCTAACTTCATATGGAGCAACAATCAGAAAGCGATGCAATAGTCGTTCCAGCAGTTTGGAGAAAAGTAATTCAATGCTCCTGGTTTTCAGCAATAATTTGCACCAAGACAACAACTCCAAATTCAACAACAAACTCAAGATGCGGGTCAATATTCGAATAAAAAATATGAATTGGAGGAGTTGAGGCTTATGTGCAAAAATCTGGCTCTTATATGCCAAAGTCAGGCTGTTTTTATCAAGACTCTTGAGGACTAAATAAGGCAAATTGCTAACTCCTTATTGAATCGACCATCAGGAACGCTTCCTAGTGATACAGAAGCCAGTCCAGGCAAGAGGGAAGTTGAAGAATAGGTGAACACCATCACCTTGAGGTCTGGGATTCGCTAACCTAATGCTCGCTACATGGGTATTATTGTATAAGTCTTTTGGGACCTCATTCATTACACGGTCAAATAAGCATCGTTGTTATGTGTTCAATAATAGCATGAATCCTTGTATAACTCTAGTAGAAAGGAGGTGTTGTGAGTCATTATGCGTTTAACATCTATTCTGTTTATAAACTTGTGATTGGTTTGATGATAGATAAGTTATGGTTATTGATCTAGTGTCGAAAGTATATCTGTTAAGCATCCCACACATGCATATTCTGGTTTATGAGTTGGTTTATGGGATTTATTCAAGCTCTATTTTATGTCATTGCATTCTTAGAGGCATTGGCTTATTCATTTGGTTATGGTTATTCTGAGCGGATCAATTGCATTATCATTTAGTTGTATTCACGTAGTTGCATTCATGTAGTAGGTTTATTTTATAGTTTTGAGTCTGTTTATGCTTGAGGACCAGCATCGATTCAAGTTTGGGGGTGTGATAAGTGGATTTTATATCTACTTGGAACGCTTCATTTCAGGCTTAAGTTGGTGTTTTGGACTCAAATTATTGGTATTTTTGATGTGTTTTTGTGTTTGTGCATTTCAGGCATCAGTTAAATGAAGAAAGAAGCTTTTTAAAGAAATATGCTGAAAATAGATCAGAATTGTAAGCCTAGGCCATTCTCAAGTTGTAGAGAATCTCGTTCGCTTCGCGTAGACAGTTGAATCGCCTAATGCTGACGAGCAGAACTCAAGAAATGGCCAAAAAAAGAATTGTCAGAATTTTTCCAGAATGTCAGTGCGGTCACGCCAGAGTCAGCGCGCCCGCGCCGCTGAAAACACTATTCCAGCGCGGCCGCACCGTATAGCAGCGCGCCCGCGCCCTGTTTCTGCCCCAGAATCCTGATTTTAGTCGAAATTGAAGATTTTGAGAGTCCTGGTCATCTTGGAGCCTATATATACCAATAAAAAGACGTTTTTAACAACAAGGAGACCTGGGAGAGCAATAAGAAGACCTAGAGAGCACGAGACGGCTACGGAGAAGAAGACTTTTGTTTTCTTTGATTTAGGCGATACTTGGATGCTTGTTTTCGATTTTTCTTTGAACCCTAGTACTCTTATATTGTTTATTATCATGCTTTCATAGGAACCCATGGTGATGATGAGTTCGATTATGAACTAATCGTTATCATGGGGTTCTAACGGATTAACTTATAGATTTCTATAGTTAATTTGTTTCAATATCTTGGTGTGTGGTGATTGATTGATATCCTAGTATTGGTTGTGCTTATTCATCTTATGTGCGTAGCTAACATATAAGATAGCGTGTTAATCTCTATTGAAGTGACAATGAATATAGAGATTTAGAACTTTCCATGCTAGCATAGGTTCATGTATAATTGTTATGCATGATTCGTAGGTAATTTTAACCATCTTACTTGCCCTATGTAATCATGATAGATAACTTGCGCATTAAACCGTTATGTTCTCAATTCTTATAGACATATAAGGACTAAGCATAATTGGTGTCTATTCAACTTCTATCTCTTTAGTGGATGCTTGGTAGTAGGGTATTCGTACAATGAAAGTTGGCGTTTATTAGTTTCGTGTTATCTGATTAGTGTCATCACATTACATGCTAAGGTTAAGAACAAAAAGGCTATTGAATGAAGTATTTAATGAAGTTAGGATCCCATGTTTGTCATATATATTAATTCAACCACTCTTGTTCTCTTAGTTATAATTATTAGTTTAATTCTTAGTTATAAACAATCTCAACTTGTTATTTGTCTTAGCATTGGATAATAACCATATCATTGTTGCATAGGTGCATATTCTTAAATTAACCAAAGAGTCTCTGTGGGAACGAATTTGATCTAAATTTTATACTACTTGCATGAAGGGTTTTTAGCACATAAACACAACGAAAACGTAAATTTAAATCTTAAAAAAAAATGAAACCCTCCGCAGGATCCATGCGAAAAATAATATTTAATTCGTAGTTCAGTATATTTAGTTGGAATGTTTATGTTGTTTCTTCCGTTATTGGAATAGCAAGTGGTAGCTCCTTGTGAGACCACAAATACAAAGGTTTATTTGTGGTTTGAAAGTAAACATGCTTTCTGGTTTATCAGGTTATTCTACCCAGGGGGTTGACATGAGATGCAGAGTTCTTGTAGTTTGCCATCTGCTAAGTAACTCACAAATCTGGTCTCATCTAATCATTATCAATTTTTTTTGTTTGTGATAGGGAAAATGAGGCATCACTTGCTGTTTTACCTGACCTTCTAATATAGCTTGATGGTATGAATAAGGTACAGAGTGTTACAGGTGCAGCCTGCCCTTGTATTTTTTAAACGACAAGACAAGCCAGTTATCAATAATTATATAAATTTAGAATGTGACTAAAAACAACCAGGAAACTCTGGAGTACTGAATTTTGTGACAATACAAAAGTTATATTATTTTTCCCTTAAAAAATATTATGGACAAGAAAGGTTGTAGAAACTGACTTCATATTGATTGGATAATATGTTATTATAATTTTTTCTTTTAGATTATATGGTAAATGTTTTATTATAAAGATCATATCATGTGAATCTTTTTCAGTATATATGGCTATCTGTTGTGTTCCAAATTGAGCTACCACTTACCTGTAATTAAGTGAAGGTGCTGAAAGCCAGGGGTAGGTTTATGTGTCCAAATCAAATACGTGTAGGTTTCACTTGGTGAAATTTCACTAATAATTTCACATCTCTGCTTATCTGATGCAGGAGTCACGTTCCCGATCATGATAGCAAATTGACATGCATTTTGCAGCCTACACTGGGTGGAAATGCAAATACTACTATTGTATGCAATATTACCCTTGCACAAGTTGATACTTAATTTAAACAGTTGGAATCTGATCTGAACTTTTTCTCTAATCGACGTGGTTATAAAATGCTCATATTATGCAATCCAATGGCTTGATTATCATAATTGGATTTTTATATTAATCCTTACATATTTGTTTCTTACTTTTATCACTTCATTTTATTAGTGTGTAATAATGTTGATAGAGATCTTTTTTATGGTTGTGTGCTGTTTTTTTGTCCCCTGTTGTGCGTCTTTAGTGTTTGTATGCGTATACATCAGAATTTGTGATATCCATAAGTAGTGGTTGTCTTGGGTGCGTTGATCAAGAATTTTCAATTCTTGTCTGTCTTTGTTTGGACCACTATTGGGTACTTGTATTTTTACATTGCAGATTCATGACAGCACCTGCAATATATATGGTATAGTTCAATAATTTGCATTCTTTTGACGTAAAATTTATACTATAGATTACCTTGTGGTAGAGCAGCTTCTAAGATAGTTTCAACTGCTCTGTTGTGGCAGGGCATACAGTAGACCACACCTTACACGACCACAAGCTTCCTGGGTGGAAAATGGTGACCAGGCTCTTGATTAGTTCATTACTACTAGCTAGGTCTTTTATGCCTGTTAGAGTGTTAGAGCAGCAGATGCACGTGGGAGGCTACAAACCGTGAATAATGTAATTTATTTTAATGATAGAATGATAGACGTATTTGACATTAGTGGTATACATTGAGATTTTATTTGTTAATTTTTGATTCAATTAGGTTATTATATATATGTATTTGTTGAGCATTAAGAATTAAGTTTTTTCAATTTTGTGATTAATACATTGTCTAATTGCAATAAAACCATTAGTAAACATTCAAATATTTTTGTTTAAAACATGTTTACTAAATCAATAAAAATTGACATCAGAACGTTTTAAAACTGATATTTAATATACAAAGAGACATCGGTTTTTTTTTTATCAAGAATCGATGTTAATTCCTCTTAATAGCTTGTGTAATAGCAAATAAGACATCAGAAATATCTCCAAAGCGTTGTGTAAGACTGCTTTAGACATCGGGTAAAAATCGATGTCTATGAAAAAATACCTTTAACATCAGTCGCGAAGACATCAGTCCGTTTTTACATAGACATCGGTTTTTAACCGATGTCTAAGGTGTTTTTTCTAGTAGTGAATAATTGCCCAAGGCCAATGAAGTTTCAAGTACATCATGTGTCTCAATGAACACAAGCTTATGTTGCATTACCTCCTACAGCATATAACCTCAAACGATAAGTCTAATTCACCTTCAGGATTCCCAATTCATTTTGACTTTTTACTATGCCATCCATATATGAGTAACTAATAAAGAAACATAAAACTCCATCAGGAACAACGGGCACCATCTCTAACTAACGCTTTTTATAATGTCTTTCAACACCGGATCACTTCGTAGATCAAAGTTTGTGCTAACATGAAGTTGATCACTGAAACCAAAAAAAGTATAAAGAAAAGGTTGACCGTTGACAATAGGAACTTTTTCGAAACTCAACAAGAGGCTTATCTATAATGATATACATGACCGCAGGGCAGGACTGGATGGAAACTGAAGTCCAATTAAAAAAAAGGTTTGTGTAAGTGAAGCACCAAGAATGATTAAGATATAAGTTACCAAACAATCTACTTTCTTGATTTGAGTCTAACAACCACAGTAGAGACTTTTAAATAGTAAAGAGAATAATTGGCATAAACATATGCATTGCGAAATGCACAACTAAATCGTAACCCACCGTCTCACCATTTTACATTCCCTGACTAATAACCATTGGGAAATACAGTCCCTTACAAAGGACATTATAAAACTTTAACAAACAACAGGCTTGAAATTGAGACGAATATGGTGTATATAAATTGGGATTGGTGGTATAGAAGTGATGACAACTGAATGGAATCGTTCAAAGACAGGCTTAATTGCAAGTGAAGCATCATGGCAGCTAAGCTGGATTGATAGTTTAAACAGTAAGCATTCATCAGAATAAAACCCATAGAGTAAACTAAACCATCAAAACATATTAACTCCCCAGTTTCAGCATATTGTGTATGCATAAAAATTTATCAGAAGGAAATTACTCATTAAAAAGTGTAATGGATATTTTCGAGAAATTGTCTATTGATGCAAATTCTTTTAAAATAATAATGGAGAACTCATGCCTGCTACATGTACTACCTATAGTTACAAGTGATAGCTCTGATCATAACTAAGGAAATTGACTTGTTACTTGTAGATATTACTTATATATAGTTCAAACAATTAGTTTGAGACAAATATTAAGACTATTTTTTAATTCATGAATGAAATGAGTCAGTGTGGAGCATGAATACTAAAGGTCAAACATCAATATGAACTCAGATTTTAAATAAATGCAAACCTGCTACACAGGATCAGGAATGTGTGGTTAAATGATGATTTTGCCAAACCATCAACAAGGCGATTATATTCATAATGCAATCTGTCAGCATAAGTAGTCTTCATCATCCTTCCATAGTACCATGGAAATGTAAGTTACTGTATTTTGCCCAATACACACACAAGTAGCACCACATGAATTATATCAGTAACTCGTTTATAACGTGTATAACTAATTTGATCAAGAATTTAGAGAAAATAACAACATGTGGCAATCACCACATAGCTAAAAAAAGTGAATTCTTGTTTTAAAATGGTTTTGTATGATGTCTCATCGTTTTAAAGCTTATGCATGCAATCACATATTTATCTGCAATATAGTGCACGAAAGGATAAATAAACAATCAGCTTTTTATAATGTATTATAAACACGGAGTGAAAAGAAGAGGATTCTTGAATTTACTATACGCGATCGCAAGTAATATAGAATTAATTCTAGTTCGTTCCCACAGAGACTGGTTTAGGTTAATTTTATTCTATGTACTTATGCAACAATGTTATGGTTATTATTCAATGCTAAGACGATTAACAAATTGGGATTGTTTATAACTACAATTAACTAAGAGATTATACTAAAGAATATTAACTAAGAGAATTAAAAGAGTTGAATACTATATGACACAAACATGGGATTCTAACTTCATTAAATACTTCATTCAATAGCCTTTTCATTCTTAACCTTAGCATGCAATGATGATGACACTAATCAGATTACACGAAACTGATAAATGCTAACTTTCGTTGTACGAATACCATACTACCAGACATCCACAAAAGAGATAGAAGCTGAATAGACACCAATTATGTTGAGACCCTATATGTCTATAGAATTTGACAACATAAAGGTTTAATGCGCAAGTTATCTATCGTGATTATATATGGCAAGTAAGATGGTTAAAATTACCTACGCATCATGCATATCAAATACATGAACCTATACTACCATGGCAAGTTCTAAACCCCTAAATTCACTTTCGCTTCATTAGAGATCAACACGCTATCTTATAAGTTCGTGACGCTCATAAGACGAATAAGCACAACCAATACTAGGATATCATACAATCACCACACACTAAGACATCGAAACAAATTAACTAAAGAAATCTATAAATAAATCCGCTAGAACCCCACAATAACGATTAGCCCATAATCGAACTCATCATCAATGTGGGTTCCGATGAAAGTATGGTATAATAAACATAGTCTTTATACTGAATAAATAATAAAACCAAGTACGAAATAAGAGTATAGCTTCACAAGCAAGAAAACTAGCATCCAAAATTATAACTTAAAATAAAGAATCACAAGAATAAACTAGATCCTCTTTGTCTTAGTTGAATTGTGCTCTACGACCTTCTTACACCTTCTCCTTAAGCTCTGGTATGTCTTGTTATAAAAAAATGATCATAAGTTATGTATATATAGCAGCCCATGCAGATTAGAAGTCTTCCGGATTAAAATTAGAGTAGAAACAGGATTCCCTGGAATTCAACCTGGCGCGGCCGCGCGCTTCACCAGCGCGGGCGTGCTGCACTTCTGTAATCCTGGTCCGGCCGCGCGCTACTACAGCGCGGGCGCGCTGACTCTCTGGAGAAATTCCTAACTTATGCTTTTCTTGCTGTTTTGAGTTGAACTTTTCACGAGCAATCTTCTTGACACATTCCTAACACCAAATTAGCATTAAATCAATGCCAATTCACCTGAGTTCCTGATATAAGCCTGAAATGCAAAAACACTACAAAATACATCAAAAACACAAATAACTTGAGTACAAACCGTCAATTCAAGCCTTTATAGAGAATTCTAAGTGGACATAAATGCCACTTAACATTTACTGCATAGAAAAGATCACTGCAATCCATTTACATCAAGCCCAACAAACTCAGTTGCTTCAAAAGCTAGTGGCTGCACAGACTTCTACCTCCATTTAACTTGATACTAACAAAAAGGGGGAGAAAGACTCAATTGTCCCAGTTAGCCAAGGAGAGCAAATCAGTGAGGGGGGAATGTGCTAAATATACAAGTCAGTCAAGTAATTCTGCCAGAAATTATTTTTCCTAAGCCACCGGTCTTGGACAGCATTGATCTGATCCAGATAGCAGCTGCTAAGTTGGAATCAAATAAAAAACTCAAGAAGCTTGATGTTGCAGCAGTTGAGAAAGAACTGGATGATAAATGGAAGAAAATTGATGAAGAAATAAAAAAGAAATTTGGTCCAATTGAGAAGAAAGACAAGGTCTTTTCTCACTTCTCTCAATTGAGACAAATATCAGCAAATGAAATGAGCCTAGGGAACTTAGAAATGGGTCAACCCTCAATTATCAAGTCACCAAAGGCCAGTGGGATTTTTAAGCCAAAAAGAAATTATTCAAAAACTTCAGACAAAAATCCACTGGACCTATCCTATGAAACCCCTAGGCCAGATGAAAATAAGATGCTTAGAAGGTCCATAGCTTTCTTCAAAGATCCTAGAGATTCAGTGTTAAAGAAAAGGATTGTCAAAATATACAGAAATGGTAAACTGATATGTGTAGTGGCTGCACGTCCATAATTTGCAGAGGCTAAGAAAGAGGAAAAGGTGAGGATCAAACAACAACAAAAGCAAGCTGCTTTAGATGCCAAGAACCAAGCTAAAAAACCTGCAATCACAAAAGCTGTATTACCAACTGAGACATTTAAGAATCTTGATGAAGGAAATAAGGAAGAGCCAAAGCAGATAAAAGAAGGTTTAGATATAAGATCCATACAAAGAGGAAGATTGATTTTGATGATGACAAGGAATATCACATGCCAGTCCAATCTACAACTTCAAGTCAACCAGCCATTCCCACAGTGAAAGAGGCTAAATTCAAGGTTGATCCCAATATCACCTTTCATGGTGATCATATCATTCCATAGGTTGAGCCTGTAGATTGGGACAACATGCCTATTCCTGAATTCAATCTTCCCATCTTTTCCAAACAAAGGAGAACAAAATAAAGAGTAGTCAAAAAAGTCAAACCTACCAAGCTTCATTCCAAGCAAGTGGTCAAGCCCAAGCCTACTGTCAGCAAAAGAGATCAACTCTACATATGTGACATCAAAGAATTCTCAGACATAAATCTCTATCAGAATGAGCTTGAAGAAGTCAGATCCATTGATGCTTATAGGCATCTCCTAGAGAGATTAGTGTTTAAGTACAAGGGTGGTAAAGAAATCACATGGCCACTTCACAGAATTCTCAGTGAAGGTTATTCAACTTTGGTAAACATTTTCTCCTCAATCAAGAAAAACTTTGGATTCAACATAGTAGTCAAGAAAATGGTACTGAACAAGATTGAGGAGATAAGGAATAGCTGGAGGGGATCAAATGCACTCCCAAGAGTATTGACAATCCCTCTCACTGGAGATAGGGTGCATTTAAGGCCTTACTGGATTATGGAGTTCAAGGATGAAAAGAACATAAGAAGATTTTTCAGATTGGAAGATCAACTGAAGATTGCAAGTAATGAAACTCTTATGGAGATGCAAGAAAAGCTAGATCAGACAAATGAGAATGAATCTGAATTCTACAGACAACTCCAAATCAAATTAAGAAAAATAATGTGAAGATGGGAAAGAAGTCAAGAAAATCAAGAAAATGATCTAAATCTGCTCAGTCTAGAGGAGCACCTTGAAAAAGATCTGTAAGACACTCTCAAATTTTTCTTTGTGATAATTTTCAAGAAAATGTAGCACTTGTAAGTTTTATCTACTTTATTTCATTCTGTATTTATAGAGTGTTTTGTTATCATCAAGTTTCTCTTAATTTATGGCTACAATTTCAGTAGACAAAAATTAGAGGAGATTGTTAGGAATATGTTGTGTACTTGATGATAACTTGAACAAAACACTAAGTAGATATTAATCAAGTGATTTTGTAGCTTTCAACGGATGATCATTTCAACATCCGTTGAAAGAGTAGCTTATGTACAATAAGTTTAGCAGCACATTTCTGCATACTTATGTAGCTTAGTGAACTAGATCTTTGAGAAATACCTAAGTCATGTTGACTACTAGATTGATATGTAAGATAGGTTGGTTAATTGTATATAGTTGATGCCTTGTAATCTTGTATAAATGAAATAGAGTTAACTATCAAAAAGATAGTCTCAATGGATGATTCACAAAGCTTCAACGGATGCTCAGACAAAGCTTCAACGGATGATCAGCCAAAGTATCAACGGATGATCAACCATAGCTTCAACGAATGATTCAATGTAGCTTTAACGGATGTTCAAATTCAAAAGAGCAGTTGATAGTGACTTGACAGTCACATTCGTTGATTGTATGCAATTGGAATGTGGCAGCTTGTTAGCAGGATTTAGAGAACAAAGAAGTATTTCCATTTCCATACTAAACTGAAGATATTCAAAGATGCTGGAAAGAGAAGTGTACCAACATGAAGTTAGACTAGATACAGTTTATCTTATTATCTTGTCTTACTGTCATGTAACTTGGTAATATATAAACCAAGTGTAGCAAGTTGAAAAATTTCTAAGTTAGAAAGAAAAACTAGAGAAATAGATAAAGCAAAATCTATAAAGAATTTCTCAGTTGTTCTTGTTGTTCAACTAGTAAGCAGCTGTGTGTTATTCAAGCATCACAGAGTTCTTATCTTAATATATATCTCTGGTGGATAAGTTCAAATCCGCCATAAAGTTTTAAAGCCTTGTATTTTATTTCTTTGTGATTTGATTTTTATTATTATTTTATTCCGCATTACTGCAAATCAAACACAGTCTTATATTATTAAGTAAGAACTGTTTTAAAATAAGAAAAAGAAACCAGAATTACATTCAACCCCCCTTCTGTAATTCTTGTTGCATTGTTTGGGAATAACATAATTTGAATGCATAGTATGCTAACATGCCATTTGCACAAAATCCTTACTATGCTGCATTTAGTATGCCACAAATGTCATTTAGCATGCCAAACTGAAATAACATGTTTGCATAAAATATGTTTTTCCATGTTAACCAACATGTGCATGATAATTATGCAATAATGAATGGTTTTAAGGGTTCTACTCAACTGACTAAGAATGAATCTTAAATACCTAAGTCATATGAGGAAAAGCCTACGAAACCTAAGAAAAAGGATAACAAAACAAGACCCAGGAAAACTTGGGTACCAAATCAACTTGATTTGATTTTGTTGTGTGCAAGGAAACAGAAAGAATCTTTGATATTTGGATAGTGGGTGCTCAAGGCACATGACTGGAGATTCTACCATGCTCACTGAGTTCAAGGAGAGAGTTGGCCCAAGTATTACTTTTGGAGATGACAGCAAGGGTTATACTGTGGGATATGGCTTGATTTCAAAGGATAATGTCATCATTGAGGAGGTTGCCTTAGTGGATGGACTCAAGCACAATTTGTTGAGTATCGGCCAGTTTTGTGATAAGGGTAACTCAATAACATTTAACTTTGAAGCATGTGTTGTGACCAACAAGAAAAGTAACAAGGTGGTTCCCACTTGTGTGAGAAAAGGAAATGTGTATTTAGCTGACTTCAACTCATCAAATGCAGAATCTGTTACTTTTCTATTTAGCAAGGCAAGTCAAGATGAAAGTTGGTTATGGCACAAGAAGCTGTCCCACCTTAACTTCATGTTATTCCCAAATAATCTAAACAAGAATTACAAAAGGGGGGGTTGAATGTAATTCTGCCTTCTTTTGAATTTTAAGAACAGTTCTTCAATAAATATATAACTGTGTTTGATTTAGCAGTGGTACAGAATGAAAGAAGTATAGAAATCAAAACACAAAGTATTTAAATACAAGTACTTAAAAACTTTCTGGTGGATTGAACTTTTCCACCAAAGATATATATTAATATGAGAACTATGTGATGCAATATTTGCACACAGCTACTTACAAGTTAAACTTACAAAGAACAGAGAAATTCTTTACAGATGCAGCTTTTTCTATTTCTCTTATAATTGCTTACTACTTGGATACTTTTCAACTTGCCACACTTGGTTTACATATATCACCAAGATACATGATAAAAAGACAAACAAATAAGACAAAATATTTCTAGTCTAATTTCATGATGCTTCACTTCTCTTTCCAGCATCTTTGAATATCTTCAGTTTAGCATGAAAATGGAAATACTTCTTTGTTCTCTAAACCCTACAAACAGGCTACCACATTCCATTTGCATACATTCAACGCATGTGACTGTCAAGTCACTATCAACTGCTCTTTTGAATTTGAACATCCGTTGAAGCTTCATTGAATCATCTGCTGAAACTGTGGTTG
The DNA here is from genome assembly GCF_009905375.1 of Apium graveolens. Lineage (NCBI taxonomy): Eukaryota > Viridiplantae > Streptophyta > Magnoliopsida > Apiales > Apiaceae > Apium > Apium graveolens. The sequence continues at coordinate 71,956 of NW_027418213.1, read as the reverse complement.
ATCATCCGTTGAGACTTTTGTTGATCATCCGTTGAGACTATATAGATCTTCCGTTGGAGTTTTATCTGAGCATCAGTTGAAGCTTTGTGAATCATCGGTTGAGACTATTTTCTTGACAGTTGACTCTATTTCATTTATACAAGATTACAAGGCATCAACTATTTACAATTAACCAACCTATCTTGCATATCAATCTAGTAGTCAACATGACTTAAAATTCCTCAGAAATCTAGTTCACTAAACCATTTAAGTATGCAGAAATGTGCTACTAATCTTATTGTTACATAAGCTACACTTTCAACGGATATTGAATTGATCATCCGTTGAAAGCTACAATTTCTCTTAAATAAAATCTACTAAGTATTTTGTTCAAGTTTTCATCAAGTACACAATATATTCCTAACAATCTCCCCCAATTTATGTCTACTGGAATTGTAGCCATAAATTAAGAAAAAATTGATGATAACAAAACACTCTATGAATACATAATGAAATAAAGTAGATAAAATTTACAAGCGCTGCAGTTTATTGAAAATCTTCAGAAAGAAAAATTTGTAGTGTATCCTCCTCTAGACTGAACAAATTTAGATCATTTTCTTGATTTTCAAGGTTCTTAATATCATAATCAACCAATAGTGGTCATTCACCGTTATAATGTATTATACAAGGGAAATAAATTTTTATTTATTTATTCATCTCGGTAATCTTCAATCTGACAAGCTCTAACAAGTATAGTAATATATGAAAATATATTTTGCAAAAAAAACAAACTCATAGTGACAAGTGTTTTAACTTTTGAGTAGTGCAACTGAAAATCTAAGCTACATCCTAGGATTCTTGTCTTCCTCACAATCTTCGGACACCAACACATCTCTCTCCTCTCCCTCTCTTTTTGCACAAATAAAATGATCCATTCATTTTTTTTTTTACTTTCTCTTTCTTTCATTTCCTTCCTTCCTCATCCAGCCAGCCACCCTCAATGGCTGCTTCAACTTTTTCCCTTTAGATTTGTCCCCAAACCTATTGATTATTGGGATTGAATTTTTAAAAATAACAATAACAAAGACAGGATGGCCTTGAAGAGCTACTTAATAACTCTAGGCCTCCTGTCTGTCTTCCTCATTACAACTGCCGCTGCCACCACCTTTCGTGAAGCCCCGGAATTCATCAATGGGGAAGAATGCACCAACTCTTTAATCCATGTGGCAATGACCCTTGATGCAAACTACCTCAGAGGCACCATGGCTGCTGTTTTATCCATTCTCCAGCATTCCACCTGCCCAGAAGACGTCGTGTTCCACTTCCTCTGGTCTCAACATGACTCCGATATATATTCCAGCATCAATTCCACATTCCCTTACCTCAAATTCAATGTCTATCCCTTTGATTCTGATCGAGTCAGCGATAAAATTTCCAAGTCTATTCGCCAAGCCCTCGATCAGCCTCTAAACTATGCCAGAATCTACCTGGCTGATATCTTACCCACACAAGTAGACCGTGTAATCTACCTAGACTCTGATCTTGTAATGGTAGATGACATTACAAACCTATGGGAAGTTGATTTGGAGGACAAGGCACTAGCAGCACCTGAATATTGCCATGCAAATTTTACACAATATTTCACGTCTGCATTCTGGTCTGATCCGGAATATGCCAAGACATTTGAAGGGCGAACACCATGCTACTTCAACACAGGGGTGATGGTGGTAGACCTGGAGAAATGGAGACAAGGAGGGTACACACAGAAGGTCGAGGAATGGATGATAGTGCAGAAGCAGAAGAGGATATACCACTTGGGGTCAATGCCACCATTTTTGTTGCTATTGGCAGGAAACATAAAAGGGGTAGATCATAGATGGAATCAACATGGGTTAGGTGGTGATAATTTGGAGGGGAAATGTAGAGGTTTACATCCGGGGCCTATTAGTTTGTTGCATTGGAGTGGAAAAGGTAAGCCATGGTTGAGGTTGGATTCTAGAAAGCCTTGCACTGTTGATCATTTATGGGCTCCTTACGATCTCTATCGTTCATCCAATCATCTTTTTGAATAATCTTCAGATGCACCAGACATACTACATATATCTCAAAAGTGAACATGAAACTAAACAGACTAACAAAGTTATATATATACATGCACACACATTTAGTCTTGGTTAATTGATGTCTAGCTAAGAACAATGACCCGAGATCTGGTTGATGAGGGAAACTTCTTCAGAAACCAGCTTCCTATATATATGTAATTTGGAGGGAAAACAAGAGGAAAGAAGAAGAAAAGTGGTACTATTATCCATATCTAGAAGATCAGAGTATTATTATTTTCTTACACTACTTTATCTTTTCTTTTTGTCCCTTGCAAACAAATTCTGGAGGAAATATTAGAGGTGATGGGGGGGCGGGCATAGGGTAAATTAGACTTTTTGTTCATGTGTTTTGTGAATTTTCTGGTGCTAAATCAGCATTTGGATGATATTAGAGCTTGCGTTTGTGTTAATAGTGTCTCTGGTTTCATCTCATCATTCATGCCTTCACATCACGGTGGTGCAAACTTTAACTTAATCTACCATTTCCAACTATTTTATTATTTAAGATCTTACAAAATCAAAACAATGTATAATACTGTAACTATCAAAGAAACTTCTCCTATGTTTCTAAAAGAAAACTAAAATTTTCAGATAGACCAGCTACACAATAAAAAAACATCTGACAAACCAGTAGACGTTCTACAAAGATGCAGTTAATATATTAACACATTTTACTCCTAAGAGGATAAGATGTACACAAAATTTACCCCCATTTTCTTCTAAAACTGGGGGATATTTGAACATAGGTCCATTAGAATGATCTCAGAAACACCAGGATAGCCAATAAACCCTTCACATGAATCATGTAAACACCATCAATCTATTATGGCTCATGGCAGTAAACAAAACTAAATCCTTTGACACACAACTCTCCAAACTGGGGAATTGGTACAATATTGCTGGGACAAAAGTTTCAAGTGTATAAATTTACAAGCTAGCGGAGAGAATAACTTTAAGGCGGATAAATATGACTGTAATTTAACAAAAATAATTCCTTCCATCTACAGTTTAATGAAAAAGATAAAAAGAAATGCATCCATCATAAGAAAAATATACTGTATTAATGTTAATACATGTACTCGTAAACCTGCAAATGTTTTTAATGTTTCTCAGACAGATATGCACATTTTCTTTCCTTCATGTATTCTTTTCTGTCCTAGAAAACTTGAAAACAGAAAGATACTAACCTCTGCTTCCTTTTTTTCCTTCTCTCCAAAAGCAAACTCAGTCCTTCCCTTGCTCTTCAAAATCAAACCCAAAGCTTGTCCAGTACTCCTCAGATACTTTCAATACTTCCCGAAGTTTTACTTTGAGTTTATATAACTAGAAAACGGTAAGGTAAATTATGTCTTAAAGAGAAGACAAACAACAGATGAGGACAGGCCAAAGAAATAAAAAAGGGAGACAGATGGACAAGAAAAATAATTTCTGCTAGCCAAGACTCCATTATGGTTACTTTTGGAGTACCACGTCGCTGCAAAACGAGTTATTCATAGTTCTGGACCTTCAGGTATACAATAGCATAACCTGAATTTATATGCAAGAAAGACTTTATGGAAAATCACATGCCATTTTATGCAAGTAAATTCATAACACATAAAAAATATAATAAAATAATAAAACACACATGCAAAACTGATAGGGGCAAAATATAATAAAACACTATGAGCAGTTAACAAAGTGCCCAAGTCTGCTTAGCTATAAATTGTTTGCTTGGACACACCAAGTAACTGACACATACACCCATCAACAAACTAGTCTAAACGAACTTGCTCCCGTAAGCCCCTAATAGAATCCACAATGAAGTCACTAGATATAATAATCAATTTAAAACATCATCTAGCTCATGGTGATTTTAAGAACATCTTCCCACTGTGTTTGACAATCTTCTTTTCGGCACTTAATTTGCTTACAAAATCCTTAGGTACGGTTTCAGGCACCACCTTCGGAGTTGTGAAGCTGAAATCTTCTACAGATATTGAATCTTTGTACTTGGGATTTTCTTCAAGGAATGTAGCAACTTCAACCAAAGATCTTAGCCTCTTACCCTCGGGAGAGGTATAGTGAACATCCATTTTTGAGAAGTCCTTCCTGAGAATAACATCACGGTGAAAACCTAGAGGGGTCTTTGGAACATCTGGTTTATCCAGGACCCAAGTTCGCGATGAATCGTATTCGATTTCAGCAGGATCATCACATTTTACCTTGAACTTCTTGTTGCACACAAAAGGATCTTTTGTAACATTAGCACGAATCACCTCAAACTCTTCTTGTGTTTGAATTTTCCTCCACTTAAAACATTTTCCACACTGTACAGCATACATATAAGACCAACATGCCCCCAACCGTCCATTCTAGACAGAGAAGGAAAAAAATAAGAAACCGGATGACACTTGAATACTTTATTAATAATGTCAAAATAATAAGTTCACATTATACTAGACATGGCAAATAATACAAGACAACATTGATAAATGAACTCTAAACAGCATCTAGTTATGTTTCCTTTTAACCTCTCAACTATAATTCTGGAGGTTGGTAAATTTTGCACAAATTGATGAGCAAAAAAAAGGAAGAAAATATGACAGTTTATACACAATTCGGTATAAATGTGCAATACTTTCACCAATAGAACACACTAATGCATGGACGTATATAGTAGATGATAAATGAAGTTATATATTCGTTTTGGCTATTTGTTTCAATTTTCAATTCAGACATCCAAGAACAGATCAACGAAATCTACATGTCTTGGAAATTTAATCAAAGTCTTTGCTGTAAACAACTTGCATCTCAATTCACTAATAAAACCGAATTCAGAGACTCGCACTCCATAATCATATGAATCCATTTATAAATTTACCCGATTCTTTGTGGCAGTCCTCATCCAGCTGCTGGCCACTCCCTGGCGGCTCTTTTCTGACACAACCTAAATTTCTAAATCGTTCATTCCCCCATACTATTTATATGCTTTTTTGTGCTTTCAAATCACAAACAGATCTCTTCCGCTATTTGTTTTTTTACAAAAACACTTAAATTATGATTTTTTTTAATCAAAAAAGGCTTAACTATAATTTAGCCGTTAAAGTATAACCTAAAGTATCAACTGATGTACACATGAACCCTTAAACAAAAAAATGTGTATCTCGACCCCTTAACTATAAGTTTTGTATACTTCAACCGTTTTGCGAATATTTTTTTCCAATATTACCCTTAAAGGTTGTATACTTTTACCCCTAAACTATGAATGTTGTACGCTTTAACCCTTTAATCATTTTTTATATACTTGTTTTAATTTATATCGATTATAATTGCATATTACCTGAGATATTGATAGTTATAATTTTGCAAGTTTTTATTGTAAGTAAGAATTAATAATTCTAGTAAGATTCAATAAAAGTAAAATAAAATATAATAATATGTAGTTAATAAGTATATAATACATTTATATATATATATTTTATATTATTTAATAAATAAAAAATGACAAGAAAAATATTGATGAACAATGTTATTGTTTCCCTTGAAGAATTTGATTGCGACCTTGAGGTTGAGGGCAATATTGGAAGTAATTTTTACAAAAGGGTTAAAGCGAACAAATCTCGTATTTAAAGGGTTAAAATATACGACCTTTTTCTGTGTACGTGTCATACTTTAAGGGTTAAATTATAATTAAGTCATCAAAAAATTGTTATTACTTATTTTTAATCAAGTTTTTTATCAGTTTTAATAAATTACTACCTCCGTCTCGTTCGATTCTATATGTTTACTATTTGCACGTATTTCGAGACTTTTATAAAGTATGGTTTGATAATGTTTTTTTCAAATTTTTTTTGAATAAAAGTTTAAACATGAAACTTTTATTCAGAAAAAAAAAATTAAAAATATTGTGGAGTTATGTTTTAAATAAGCATTGAAAAGCGTGCCGAAAAGTAACGTATAAAATTTAATGGGACAGAGGGAGTATAAATATCAGCTTAATTTGGATGTTTATTATGCAGTAGCTCTGATTTATTATATAATTTTTTAAATTTGAACTTGTTATACTATAACTATGAACTGAGCTTGTTTCGTTATACTATATATAATATCTACTAAATATATATGTATATGAACAATTTGTTACGTTGGTGTTGACAAGTGGTCTCAAAGGTACTTGAGCAACGTGAAACAACTTGGCTGTGATAAATAAAAGTCTTCTTAATGATCTCTCGGTATCAATAAACCACCAACTTGTCTACTAAAACTACGCAAATAATATATCCAACTTAGCAATTATTAGGAATAAAATTCCAAAACTAAACAAAGACGAGTTTTATTTAATCCGCGGGAAATAAAAATGGAATCAACTATAGACGTTGCAAAAGGTACAAAGCTAATGAAAAATAAACAATAAACTGGGCGGACCAACTAAAAAAATGAAAATCCATGTTCTGCCTTCGGTATACGAGGCAACTAAGTCACTTCCTCGTTAGAGTTTTCAAGTAACAATTCCCTGTGATAAAATATGGATGTAGGGTTTTAATATAATCAATCTTCAAAGCATCCGCCTTGATTCTATTACAATATGACAATTGTTTATATAGCCATCATCTATTCAGTAACAGTAACGAAGAAAAATTATATACCTAGGGAACTCTCCCTATTTCACTAAAAATTGTAGATCCCCATATTTATTCTAAAACTATATACTCCCTCCGTCCCCCTTATTTCTTTACAATTCGGAAAAAGTGTTCGGCACGCATAATAATGCGGATACAAAGTATAGTTCTTTAACTTTTAAAATTTTCTTTTTCCGAATAAAAATTTAAACATTCAATTTTTATTTAAAAAAATAAAATCGTACAAATAAGTTATATGACTTTTACTTAATATGCATCTTAAAATGGGTGTCTATACTCTCTCCGAAATGTACCGAAATATAAATAAATGAGGGGGTCGGAGGGAGTATATATTTTCACAATAACATCTATGTTAACATCCCTACTCAAACTCGTGATACTCAAAATAATACTCCAAATAATACTCCCTTTGTCCCTCCCATTTGTTTACACTTTCTTTTCTGGGATGTCCCTTCCAATTGTTTACATTTCAAAATTTTCCAAAAATATTAAAGTTTTTATAATTTTATAATTTTAAAATAACGACATCCACTACTTCTCTCCACTATACCCACTTTATACATATAATATTAATCGGTCTCACTACTTTACTCACTTTTTTAACTTTACTCCACTATTTTATCATTTTTCTTAAACTCCGTGTTCATCCCAAATGTTTACAATTCTTCTGAGTATTAAGAGTTTGCAAAATAATAAGTAATTTAACAATTCTTCTAAGTCTTCTAAGTCGTCGTTTTAAGAGCAACTCCAACAGCTTAGCTATTTGGAGTCTTAAAGTCAAATATAAGAAACATGGAGAAAAAAACTACTCCAAGAGTATCCTAGTGATTCCTTAAATCACTAAGATCCAGTAAGATCTTCTACCCATTCCTTATCTTTAGCTAATCTCTCTCCTCTTCTAACTTTTATTTTATAATATATATTTGAAAGAAACACTTTCTTTTTCTTTACTTTATGTAATAATGTTACTTTTTAATGATTAAATATTGTATAAGGAATGAATATAGGGAATATTTTTGGAGTTGAGAATAGCTATTGATGTCTTAAGTTACTAAGATCCAATATTTTATATCAAATTTAGGGAATGAACTAAGAAGCTGTTGAAGATGCTCTAAGACCCTGTCCAAATGTAAACATTTGGGAGGGACGGGGGAGTAAGTATTAAGAGTTTGCAAAATAATTAGTAATTTAACAATTCTTCTAAGTCGTCGTTTTAAGTCTTATTCTATTTTCAGTCAAGAAACATTGGTGTTGGTTAGGGGTGTAATCGAGCCGAGCCGAATACTGCCACACTCGGCTCGAGCTCGACTAAAATAGTTCGGGCTCGGGCTCGAGCTCGATCGAGCCTTTAATTTCAAGTTCGAAGGTCGGCTCATAAAAGGTTTGGTAGGCTTGAGTTCGGCTCGAAAACTCGAATTATTCACTAAATATTAATAAAAAATTCGAAATATGATCGGTTCGACTCGAGTTCGGCTCAAGTTCGACTCAATAAAAATAAATAATATTAAATAAATATTAAATATTTACATAAAAATATATTTATAATAAAAAAAAATAATAATAATAATAGAGGTTCAATAAGGCTCACGAACCTTACGAGCCAAATAATTTGAAGCTCGAGCTCGGCTCGGTTAAAAATTCGAAAAGCTCGAGCTCGAGCTCGGCTCGATTATTTTCGAGCCGAATTCGAATTTTTTACGATCCGAGCTTGAGTAGCTCACGAACAGTTTGGCTCGTTTATACCCCTAGTGTTGGTCATCGTTCTTTCCAAACGACCAAGTCGTGTGTCATTTGTCTGGTCTTGTTGTAAGTCATCATCTGCGTTTCTGATCGAAAAACTCGAAGTCCTTGATGGTTTCATTATTGTCTTGGTAATTAGAGTGCTCAAACCTCATCTTCTTTGTCATCATTAGTTTTATTATATATATATTAATAATTATGATATATACGTTAACAACTTGTTCAATAACCTGTTCAATGGAGATTCAACACTTAATTATATTACTATGCTTATGCTTAAGTACGACTTTGCTTTAGATGTAGGGTTATTAGGTAAAATTACGAATTAGGTAGATATATACCAAACCAGATGGGCTTTAAAATGAGTTCTAATATTTAATGTTTTAGGCTTTAAGATGAGTTATAACCTTAATATTAATGGGCCAGTTTTTGAGTGATCACACGTGATTCTATATCAAAACAAATTACTCGGCAACTTAGCGTAACCCCGCTTTCGTTATTGATAGGCTTGACAATTTAATTATCACAACACAATTATATTAAACTATAATTATGATGGTCTAAGCTACTGCCGAACGACGAGGATAACCAGAGTGGGTTACGCTCAGTTGCAGAGTAATTTGTTTTGATATAGTATCACGTGTTATCACTCAAAAAACAGGCCCATTAATAGTAAGATTACAACTCATCTTAAAGCCCAAACATTAAAAATTAAAACCCATTTTAAAGCCCAACTCGTTTAGTATATATGTATCAAATCCCTAATTTTACCTAATAAGCCTAAATCTAAAGCGCCGCCGCGTCGTCGATTGAAGAAGAAAGCTTATGTCGTCTTTCGGTGTTGTTCGCCGATGAACGTGAATGAGGTTCAAAATCTTCTCGCCCTTCTTAAATACTATATGAGTCTCTCATTTATTTGCAGGAATAGTATGCTAAATCAAGTACTTGTATAATTAACCATCGCCAATTATGTTATTAATGCCTGAAATGATGTAATTACATGTTTTATCACAATTAATTGAACTATCATCTTTTGGAAATATTACATTATGGTACGATATCAAATCGACCTAAATTTCGTGTTTAATTCTGCCTGCTTCTCAATTTATAATTGGATTTCGTCCACTTTTAATTACTCTTTGTGTTTGAAAGCAGGATCTATCATACCCGTGGTACTTAAAATTTTCTAGCCTTGCATTATTGTAGCTTGCAATTTTAGAGTAGATCATTGATTGGGGGACCCCCTAAAAGCTTTTGAATTGGTAGCCTAGGTAGAAGATGGAGTGAGCAGCCTAGCTTATCTCAGAACTAATAACTTAATCTAATATTATGATCTTGATCTCAGAGACAGGCTGGATTTTATGTTGTTTCAACATTCTCTATTCTTTTACATGATTGGCTACTCCATTTATATTGCTTCACCATTATTTATTCTTTTATGCAGCACATTAACTGTGTGTTTTAAGCATACTTCTAATATTCATAACCATTAACTTTTGCACAGTAGCAACAGCTTAGCAGTCTATTCGTATTTGAAATTGAAATTTGCATTGAAGTGCTTAAAAGGACGATACGCGATTGTGGAAGAGGTGTGTTACCCTATTTGTTTTATAACATTCACCATCTTTTCTATATTGTCGTTGCCTTTTTATTACTACATGTAACCTATATGTTGGTTCAATAATTATTTTTGTTGTTAATAACCATTGTTGTTCAAGTTATAGACATTTATTTCTTTGTTGTTCGCATTCCTTTTGGTTTCTAGTGTTTAGTGCTTGTCTTATTAATTCCCTAAGTTTGTTTAGATGTTACAAATTAAATAATTAAACTATAAAATAACTTAAAAATTTAACAAAGGGTACGGACTGGATTCTGGTTCCCTGAACCAAAAACCTGGCCATTGGTACAAGAAATGCAACAATTTTAACTTGCCCTGTATCAGCTCCACAGTACAAAAACAGAATGCACCAACCTTAATTTGTAAATAACCCAAAAAAAAACCAAATCCGTATAAACTCAACTAAGATTAGGCTTCTTAAACCACCAAATAAGAACCCATAATGAGATGATTCCTCAGCCAAATTTAAATTGAACTCCTAGAGTTAACCTTTATGCTAACAGAAGATGGTACCACAATACATGATACACAATCTTGCATCAGACTAAATTACAATCATATAATGAGATAGTGGCAAGTTGTTGCAGGTCAGTATGATGGTAAAACTATGGCTAAGAAAGATAATACCTCATGACCTGGAGTTTGTTGCGTTTATGTTAAATCTCATTAAACCTCTAATTTATAATAGCCACTACAAGGGTTCCCGTGTCAAATTACAAATCTGGGGTTTTACAAATCTCATTAAACCTAGGCTTCTCTCTACCCTAATTTACAATAGCCACTAAAAGGGCTCCCGTGTCGAATAACACTGTAATGCATAAGTCATAACACCCGTATAAAAGGGATACTCTTAAAGGGAAGTTACACCTTTAACTCAAGCCATCCTAGAGTCCCTATAGCAACCCAATGTGTCGATTTTCAAGCAAATCCAAGCCAAGTTCAAATCAAGTAATAGCCCCAAACCCACTTCTAAAAACCTAACAATCCAATCGATGAATGTGGGAATAAATATCATAGCTTAAAAATCAGCTTCAACAAAGAAACAAACGTCATATAACATACCCACAAAAATAACAACAAAAAACACAATAAATAAAAATAATGACAATAAAATGAGCACATGCAGTGACAATATGAAAATACCCACAAGGAAATAACAACAAAAATTATCAAAAAGAGCCCTAAAAAAATCAAGAAACAGAGCATGAAGTAGCTAGGTAAAACGAAATAGAGAACATATACATACAAAGATATACACACAAAATGATAGTGAAGTAAAAGGGTGACGAAAGATTGGATCTTTTTCAAATATTACCTTTACCATCCTTACTGAATCTCCAACGTCTCTCTCCTCTCTCCTCTCTCTCTCTCTCAGTCTCTCTGTTTCTCTCTTTGTACTCTCCTTTACTCCAGAAGTGAACAAACAGACTTTAGTAAAAATATTTAATATTAACGATTAACGTCTCTTGAATTCCCAACTTGGATGAAAATGGAGATGCATATATTTACGGGCCTGGACTAAGGATCCGAAACGACCCAAATTCAATATGGACGTACACAATATAAAATTGCATCCATATTATTAAAAAATTAATTATGTATTACATAAAAAGTTCAATATTTGTATTTATATGTTTATAATAATTCAGTTGTCTATGATTAGTATTTATTTTATAATAAAATATCAAGGAAGAAGATATTGTGTGACATATTATGTGTTTTTTTAAGAAGTTAACATAAAATTAATGAACATTATAATTCATAAGTGGATAATTATAATTTTGGATTATGATTATCATGTATGTAGTTAGTTACTGTTATTTATCTGTTTTTTTTGACAGGTTTTTAGTTAGCCTGCCAGCTATGGAGAAGGATACATGTTCACCAACATTTTCAGGGCCAAGGGAATTAACCAAGGTAATTCTAGCATGTATTATATACATTTTTATTTTCATTATTAAGAAAGTGTTTATATATTCTGTGAAAGTTATAAGTACGTTTTAGTGTGAAATTAGTATTTTTTTTTCTGTTTCATTTTTAAAATATTTTAATGAATCTCCCTCAAAACAAATAAAGACTTCCTTATATTTTTATCGATATTTATGAATTATAGAAATTTATATAATTAATATTTTTTTATTTTCAAAAACATGTGCATTTGATTTTAATTTATTTTAGCGATAGTCGTGATTCAAAACTCAAGCCTTATTATAGTTATGGGCTCGTGCCTCGTGGGTATTAAATTGAGCCCATAACAAATGAGGCCCCAATCTTATATACTCTTGGTCCATAATAAATGAGACACTAATCTTGTACACTGTCAGCCCATCACCAGTGTATATAGTCGAATCATTTCTTCTTAAGTGAAGCATGATTTATATGCGAAAGTAATTTATTCCTAAGTTTTATATAATATAATCGATGCAAACGTAATTTATATCTAAGAAAACTTAACAATCATTTTATTTTGACGTTTTGCTCTGTTATTTTTACATTTACGCAGGATGAGAAGATAGCATTGGACATGTTACACAAGTTGACGAATAGTGACGCTAATGTTCGAGTTGAAGGGCTGATATTAATATCTGATAAGGTAAGGCAATTTGTTCTTAAAATATTTAATATTTGATACATTACTTGGTGCAAATTAATTATTATAATTTTTATATGCGCATACTCATTCTATATAATTTGATTGTTCGCCGGTACTTTAATAGCTTAGAGATTTTTAATAATTTAGTTATATAAAATAAATCAAACGAATCAAGCATACTCGCTATAATCCGTATAGAGCGGAGTCCTAGGAGAATGAATGTATGCAGCTCTACCCCTACCCTGTTGGGAAAAAATTCACTAAATATGTGAAGGGCAGTTATATATAATCATGAGAATAGGTAAAACCAAAACTGAAACAAACAATGAAGGTAAATAACGAGAAATAATCAGCGACTGAAATAGATAAAAATTGGAAAAAAACTTACTTTTATCGCTTTAAACATAAATCGATAAGAAATGAATAAACTGAGTCGCCTAAACCTTCGAGAAGACGAGACTGTTCTTGACGAAAAATTTGTCTCACTTACGTTATGATGGGTTCGCAAAGTCCCTCTCGGGATAAAGCAGCTACAAACCTATTCATACACAGTCACGGCAAGGTCAACAGCGATCAACGCCTCGGTTCGCTTGAGAATACCTTCTAATGTACACAACTCTGCCTGAAAAGTAGACCGAGTTATTATAGTATGTCTAACAGACTTCCATGTTATTGCTCCACCCGCAAGGGTGAACACGTACCTAGTCACTGAATTGGAACCAGATTTCTTAGCTATCCAACTTGCATCACTATAACCTTCTAGCACACCAGAAAATCTCTTGTAGTGCAAACCAAGGTTTATGTTTCCTTTTAGATATCTAAGAACTCTATCAAGAGCATTCCAATGAGTCATGTTTGGACAACTTGTATATCTTGCTAACTTAGACATGGAGTATAAAATATTCGGTCTAGTGCCATTAGCAAGATACTGCAAACTCCCAATAATATGAAAATACATTAACTGAGACACAGAAACTCCTGATTCATTCTTGATAATAGCTACTTCTGAATCATATGGTGTGCTTGCGATTCTACAATTTGAATAACCATACTTCTCAAGTATATATTTATCTATATAACGAGATTGATACAAGGTTATTCCTTCAGTTGATTGAGTCAACTTAATTCCAATAATCACACTAGCCTCACCCATATTTTTCATTTTAAAGTGTCTTTTCAAGAAACTCTTTGTCTCGTTAATAATCTCAATATTGGTTCCAAACAACAAGATATCATCTATATACAAGCACGTAATCACACAATTATTACCTCTAACCTTATAGTAGACACATTTGTCACTTTCATTAACTAAAAACTAAAAGTCTAAAACAGTTTCATCAAACTTCTTACCAATCTCTAGGAGCTTGTTTAAGCCATAGATAGACTTGACTAACCTACATACTTTCCTCTCGTTGCCAAAAGCAACAAATCCCTCAGGCTGATCCATATAAATCTCTTCTTCAAGGTCACCATGAAGAAAAACTGTCCTTACATCCATCTGATGGATGATAAGACCATGTACGAAAACCAATGCTATAAGCATTCTGATTGTTGTCATTCGGAAAACATGAGAGTATGTATCAAAATAATCAATGCCTTCCCTTTGTCTAAAGTCCTTAGCAACTAGCCTAACCTTCTACTTATCTATTGAGCCATCAGAGTTTAGCTTCCTCTTGAAGATCCATTTGCATCCAATAGTAAAACACCCAGAAGGGAGATCAACTAACTTCCACATCCCGTTAAAAATAATCGAGTCAATTTAACTCTTCAAAGCGCATTTTCAATGCTTTGACTCCGAAGAATCCATGCTTTGACTTCGAAGAATCCATGGCTTGATGGAAAGTTAAAGGCTCATCTTCGACATTGTAAGTGATACAATCACTTCCAAAGTCATTGACTACCTTTGCACACTCACTCCCTCTAGGTTCCTCTACTTCGTTAGGAGTAGAGCTACTACTAGGATCTGCCCCCATATTTGTCATCTTTTACACATGATCAGGAATAGAACTTGATGTGTGAGTGGGAACATCCTTAAAATTACCCAAAGGTATACCAGTTTTCATAGGGAACACTTTCACAAAGAAAGTTGCATCACGAAATCAACTATCGTATTCGCCACAATACCATCTATGTCAGATTTTAATACTAAAAATTTCATAGCTGTAGTGGTTTCAAGATTGCCCATAAAGATACAATCAACAGTTTTTGGACCTAATTTCTTTCTCTTGTGTTCAGGGACAAGCACCTTAGCAAGGCTCCCCCACATATGAACATATGAAGATAACTCAAACTTGGCTTACACTTTCTCCATAATTCATAAGATGTTTTGTCCATATGTTTCAGAGGAACTCTATTCAGAATATGGCAGACCGTATTCAGAGCCTCTCCCCACATGTACTTAGGAAACCCATAATTAATTAACATACTGTTAATCGTGTCTTTAAAAATTTTGTTCTTTCGTTCTGTCACCCCGTTAGACTCGGGTCTGTATGGTGGAGTAATCTCATGAACTATTCCATTGCTTGCGCAAAAATCATTAAACAAGGTACTCGTATACCCATCACCTCTATCAGACCTCAAACGTTTAAGTACTTTGCTAGTTTGTGTTCAGCTTCATTTTTAAACATAATGAATTTATCTAGTGCTTCGTCATTATGTTTAAGCAAATAAACATAACAAATTTGTTTAACGTGACCCAACCCAATTTATCCGGATTAAAATGAATTCATTAATATTTCAATTTCGAACGGTTGAGATAGATCGGCTAAAAATGTTGAATAGAGTCAGTTTTACATGTTGATCGGGTGTTTGTAAATCAAAATAAATTATATTAAACATTATAGTATATATTCTCAACTATGAAGATAAAGAAGATTGTTTTTGTGAAAATCCAGACTTCTTAGTGCACGACGAAAATAACGTGCGATAAAAGTATATACTTACACAAATGATAAATATTAATACATTAATACAATAATAATAAATATTAATACAACAATAAAATAAAAATAGCGTGCGAGATAAATCTATAAAAATTAGAAAAATACACGAGACAAATTTGAGCCCATAATTTTATTCACCTAGGTGAGAAGGTCAAACATGAAATAAATTCAAACTTTTTCATAGAGATAATATTAATATCTAATCATATCGAATTTTATATACACGGCAAGATTCTCATAAATTTCTGAAAATGATAATATTTACTTGCTTTTAGCTTAATGGGTAATTTCTTTTCTTAAGGATTTCAAATTTACTTGCTAGGACTACACCACATTGTATTCATATATATTCTTTAAAAACTTTTGCACTAAAATTAGTAAAAACTAAAAAGTGGTTGTGAGGATATTAATAAATCCCTAAAAGAATCTACAAGAATTGAGATTTTGGGGGTTTAAGACGGGTGAACCATGGTTAGTACACAAACTATAGTTACATGGTGTGTATATATAGCATTCTGAACACAATAGCTCCACATAAGAGCAGCAAGCACACAGTCTTGGAACTCTTGTAAGCCTTGTTTATGCCATTTGTGTAAGACTCAATCACCCATCTTGTTTATAAGCACTGTAAGTCTTTGTCTCTTCTAGAATCTTCCATTTCTTGATTTTTGTATGTTTTGATATAATGGGGTTTGTTTTTGTGTTTGTGTTGTTCTTGTTTGATGTTTTGTGAGATACCCTTTTGGTTTTGTGGGTCATTTTAAGGAAATCTTGTAGGTTTGTAGTAGATATGATTTGGGGATTTTAGTTGGTATGTGTTTTGTATGTATTTTGTGAATTTGGGGGTGTAGGGATTGATATGTAGGTGGGAATCTTGATGTTTATGAGCAAGAACATAGCTTTTGGTATGATTGGTATGCCCTTTGTGGGGTTTTTTCATGTGTTTAATTGATTATGTTTTTATCTCGAGTATTAGTTTATGATTCTTGTGGAACTTTTGTTTCTTGGTTGTTTCTGTTTGTTTTTTGTTATGAAGGAATGGGGTTTTGATGTTTGTTTGTATCATTTTACTGTGAGGTTCTGGGGTGCCCATTCTCTTTCAGTTGTGCATTTGAGATTTTTTTTAGTAAGTGTGTAAGATATGATCTGGATGTTGTATGGTAATTGTGGGGGGGGGGGTTGTGTTGAGGTTTATTGGAGGTTTATAGATTGAATGAATAATCGATGTCTTGTGTGTTTCGAATGTATATGAAATTTGAGGTTTGGGGTTCTTTCTGATGTTGGTTTTTGTTTTATTAATTCATTAATATTTATTGGGTTTGCCTCAGGAGAAGCTTCAGTGGTTGGGTTTAGATTTGCCAAGCCGTAAAGGTATGTTCTTCTTCAATGAGGCTATTCTTGTCTCTTTTTTTTTGTTTTTTTTCTTCTGTTTTGGGGTTTGTAATTGTGTTGGAGTCATTTTTTTTTGTTTTCCTGCTTTGTATGGAGTAGTGTGGTAAAGCACTAAATCGTTGTGTAACTGTCTTTTGGTTACTTTACGTTACCCATTCAGTTTTTTTATATCTGTATTACCTGTAAATTTTTTATGTGGTGGAATAAAATTTTCTAATACTAAATTGGCATTGTAGTTAAAGATCCGGGGAATTACGAGCGCTTTGTATATATAGGACAGAAAGGTATGGCTAGGTCCAGTGATGGGAATAATATCAACCAAAGCTCCGTGTCTGAATCAGTGAAAGAGGCTGGAAGTAAGAATAAGAGGAAGCATTCATCTG
The DNA here is from genome assembly GCF_009905375.1 of Apium graveolens. Lineage (NCBI taxonomy): Eukaryota > Viridiplantae > Streptophyta > Magnoliopsida > Apiales > Apiaceae > Apium > Apium graveolens. Next base: position 54,585 of record NW_027418213.1, on the reverse strand, counting down.
AATGTGCTTCACATGTCTTGGCTGAAGATATGCCTATGTCTCTGGGAAAAATCCCGACTTACGAGCTGATAGATGAAAAGCTTGCTAATGAATTCAGTAATTTGGAGCTGTTGAATGAAAAGATTGCTAATGAAAAAAGTAATTTGGAGTCAGCTCGTGGGAGCTCTGATCTTCCCCTTGAGGATGAAGTGAAAGATTACCTTCTGGAAGATTGGGATGATCCTTCTGAATATCAACCCGAGGAACTGTTGTCTGCTACCCTGAACAAAACTTTTAAAAATGCTGTTAAGAAGATTGCTGAATATGGACACAGTGAAGAGGATGCTGAGCAGGCTGTACTGAGGAGAGGCTTTTTCCACGGTGATAAAGATCCGGTGTCAAATATCGTGGAAGGTACTTTGCCTCTTTTAGAAAAAAAACAAGATGTATATTTGTCAAAATATCAAGCATTTGACAATGTGCAAACTATGCAACAATTAGTGGACTATACAATGGTGGAGATGGTGAATTCACTGAGAGAAGTTAAGCCATCTTTATCTGTCTCAGAAGCGATGTGGTCCCTATTGATATGCGACTTGGATGTGAACAAAGCATGTGCGATGGAAACAGATGATTTGAGTACTTTACACAGTGAAACCGTTTCTGGTGGAGTCTCCGTCAACTCTGTAGTTCCCCAAATCAAATCAGAGGTCAAAACTAATCAAACAATATCCTCACACACCAGTAAATCAGCTATGTCAAAGCCATTAGATCCTCGAACATCTCAGACAAATATACCTTCTGAAGGCGAACCCTCTAATTCACACAGTGTTAGGATTCCTTTTCCTGGAGGGTTTATTTCAAATAATTCTCAACCAAGTAACATGGAGGATGCATCTGGAGTTGCTAAAAAGTGTTGTCCTGCAAATTCCAAGAGAGAACTTCTTAGGCAGAGGACATTACATATGGAAAAATGTAGGGGTCGTATGTCAATGCATAGAGGGGCTTTCAAATCCAAACTCACTAGCATCAGTTGTTCTGTTATGGAAAAGAAATCTGCTGGTTACATGAAGAATGTGTCCTATAAGGAAAGTACTGCAGCACAAGCTAAGGTGCAAGCTACATCTGTTCCAACTACTGCAACTAGTGCCCCTGCCACATTACCTGTAAATGATGTTTCTGCTGCAGATGACAAAAACTCAAAGTTGATCACTCCAGAAATGAAGCCTTCTGCAGGTTCCCAGATCAAAACTGTTCCTGCTCCTAAGGCTCCAGATTATTATGCTGGAATACCATATGATAAGTCCACGAACAAGTATCTGCCACAAAATAATAGGGAGCAATTATTGCTAGCATTGGTTGCTAAGAAAGAGGCTCGGGAAAAAGAGATCCAACATTTGTCAGATTGGGCAACAAGGATGGTAAGGCAGGCTGCTGAAAGGCTTGGAAAAGACAAAGAAGAGCTGAAAGCACTTAGGCAAGAGAAAGTAGAAGAAGAAAAACTTTTGAAAGATAAGCAAATGCTAGAGGAGAACACCATGAAGAGGCTTTCTGAGATGGATTGTGCATTGACCAATGCCAAGAGGCAGACTGAAATGGCGAATTCTAGTATTAGCAAACTTGAGCAGAAAAATTTGGCCATGAAGCAGAAGCTGGAGTCTGCCAAATTACTAGGTTTGAAGTCATCTGTAGAGTTGCAGGACACTGTGCTTAAGGAGCAGGAAACACTGAAAAAGGTTCAACTATGCGATTCTGAAAAGGATGTACTTTTGGAGAACGTGAAATCGTACAAGAACAAGGTAGCTAAACTTCACAAGGATGTAAAGAAGGCTGAAGCGCTTTGCAACCAACATGAGGTATGGTTCTAACCTTTTTAATGTTTTCAATTTTAATGTGAGCCTGCTGAGAATTCCAAATTGGCAACACAAAAAAAAGTGGGTTTATGTGATACGAAAGTGATATGGCTTCCTTCCCAACTAATTGACCACATCTACCTGACATGATAAAATTACACAAAGGGAGCACTTTTCTTCAGTTTTATGTTCCAATTTCTTTTCCATGTTTTTGTTTCAAAATTTAATCATCTGTCATATATTGTTTTCATCTCTAATGCTAGGTTTTTGTTCTTGTGAGTCCGTGACACTATGGTTTTATGATTAGCGCATCTTACTGAGTGATGGGAAAGTAATGGGGAACAGAAGTGAACACAAAGTAGATTTTCGTATATGTTATTAAACTAGTTTTTCTACATTTAGTGTATATATTTATATGTTTTATGTTGGGCTAGTAATTAATTTATTTTTGTAGATTATTGATAAATAATAAGCCATTATGCTATGTTACCAGGGTTTTACATTTCCTATGTAATAACCGAGTCTCTTTTTATGTGGGTTGCGTTCCATCATTTTTTTTCTTTCCATGGTTAGGAAGCCCTTAGAATTGTGATTCTTCTATGGTTGGATCACGTCAGTTCTATTTTTTTTTATCAATTTAAATCCTAAATCCATTGTTCTCAAATTTGTTCTTCATCACCGAGTATGATTACCTTTTTCAGGCCTTGTGGAAAAAGGAGGAAAGGGAGAAGGAAAAAATTCTTGCCCAGGCTAGCTCCATAAGGAAGGAAAGAGAACGACTAGAAGCTCTGGCCAAGGAGGAGAGACGTAAGATCAGGCAAAAGGCAGATTGTGAATTACAGAAGTTGAAGGATAATATGAAGGACCTCCAGGAGCAGATATTTAAATTGAGGATGGAGGGTGAATCTTCAAGAGTAGCAGCACTACGCGAAGGAATTAATGGGAGCCATGGTAGCCACCCCACAGACGGCAACTTTCCAGCTAAGCCAGGCTACCTACTTCCTAATATGTATAAGAGGCTACCAGTATTTCAGGAGATATCACGTTCTGAATCAGTAAGGGAAAAGAATCGGGAATGCACAATGTGCTTGGCAGATGACATTTCTGTGATTTTTCTCCCCTGTGCACATCAGGTTCTCTGCGAGGAGTGCAATGAGCGTCATGAGAAGGAAGGGGCAACTATTTGTCCTCTATGCAGGGCTGCTATTCAGACGAGATTCAAACCTCGTTTTGTTAAGAGGCAGAATAACTAGATTAAAAAAGCATGGATTGAGAGGGATCGGAAATCAAATTCATGTTTTACTTATCCCTTTTACTTCATACCTATAATATAGCAAACATAGAAACTGTGAAGAATAGAAAGTTAAAATTTAACATTGGAGGAGTTTACCCAATGGATTTCAAGTATTTTGGTACTCAATATGATACATTGGAGGAGTTTACCCAATGGATTTCAAGTATTTTGGTACTCAATATGATACATTGGAGGAGTTTACCCAATGGATTTCAAGTATTTTGGTACTCAATATGATACATTGGAGGAGTTTACCCATTGAATTTCAAGTATTTTGGTACTCAATATGATACATTTATCTTTTGGACCAACTGTTGATTTACATCAGTCTGATAGAACTTGATGTGTTTTTTTTTCTATGTTTTGGTTATTCATTTCTTACCTGGCCCTGGTGAAAACATCTCAACTCAATGATGAAGTTCTACAGGGAAGTTTCAGGGTAAATAAATAGTTTGCCATCGTAACTTGAGTAGTTTGCTTTTTTGCTTTTAAATTTCCAGTATAATTTGTTTCGTCAAGACAGCCATGCCAGCACAGTTTCTGTAACAAGACTTGATTGATTTGAGTCTTGTACAAACTGGCACTGGTAGGCGAAATTAGAGCCCGGGCAAAATGTACAGGTGCTTCTGCTCTCACTGCTCCATTGACATTTCTTTGGTGGTTATAATATTTTTTGCATTTATCAAACCTGTGGTAGTAACAGTTTTGCTAACATTTTATGAGCAATGTGGAGTATATTTGACCTGATTCTAGAGGGAATGGGAATGGTTAAAATTCTTACTTTTTGTTATTTCCATTAAATGTACATTGAGGTTCTGGAGATGCAAGGATAAACATGACCCTCTCAGCCCTACTCAAACCAGCCCATTAGAAACCAAACAGAATAACATACCTTGCCCAACTAGTGTTGGGAGATATTCATTTAGAACCATTGATTAAATGTGTAGGTGATTAGGATTGGTAACAAATAATTTTGTCTAACTTTCTAAAAATTTGAAGATGAGCTCCAAATTTTAAAGCTCAAAGTACTGGAAAGATGTCCATTTCAGGGAAAAGCCTTATCATATTGCATGTTTATAGGTTGGCAATCGTTGCACGAATTCAATATCTTCCCACGGTTTACATTAACTTGTACAAATTTGGCTAATTTTCGACAATATAATTACTATACAGAGTACGAAATGGCATTAGAAGAAACATTGACGTAAGCTGGACTGTAGTTGTATTCTACTTGGGTGGGATTGTTTGGTCATAGTTCCTCTCGTGTTTTACTAGCTTACCTTGCTCCATGAAGTCTTTGTTGAAGATTAATTCAGATGGTGCATATTTTTATAGCTAAATTAGGATTGTAAACTAGTGTTGATTTGGACAATCTTCCATCATCTGAAAGGTCTCTATTGATTTCGTCAATAAGCTTCTCTGGTCATGAAGCATTAATGGCAGTCTGTATCTCTTCCAAAGTTTTCCCTTTTGTCTCTGGTACAACCAAGATAATGAACAATATGGAGATTGCATTTATCGTACCATAGATGATATAAGTTCCTGAAATCACAACAATGGCATATATATGTAAGTGTTGGAACAGAAGTTTAGCTTAATATTTGTATCCTCACAAGTCAACCTCTTTTCCTTCCATCTTAAGTTGGAGTTCTTAAACTCCGAGAGTCATAGGATACTCGAAAGATTTCCAGTGCTGTATGTAGTTTAAATGCATAAACTGATAAGCTATGTATGTTTACCATATGAGCTCCAGCTAATGAGAAAATTGAAAGTGTAGGAAACTGCCCAGGAGGTAGACCAGTTAGCAAGTGTTGCTAGGCTTCCTGCAGATCCTTTAATATCGAGAGGAAATATCTACAAGACAACGAGTCAAAGACAGTACACTAAGTAGTGACATCCCCAGACAATAGATGCATTTGATTGACTCAAAAATGTTATATACCTCAGACATTATGACCCATGGGACTGCTCCCATTCCTATTGAGAATGATCCTATGTACACCTGGGAACATATAAAATAATTGTTGAAGCGGTCAGTTAGACATGAATACGTCTTTGTGTCAAGCCACTGAATCTTAGTAGCTTAGAGGATTTAACAAAAAGTTGGTAGTTTTACCAGTATGCCGCTCACAGCAAGTGCAGGTATCACGTTCAGTGCTATTTCATACGTCTGGTGCATTGTAAAGTTTACACATTAGCTCATACTAAGTTAAGTCGGGATCCAGGTTGTGATATTAGTCGAAGCCTATTACCTTCAGGTAGAATGATAGCCCTGTTAATATACAACCCACAACTAACCCCGATGCTGAAACCTACACACGAAGATATATAAAACTGAAGAAAGCTAAATGCAAATATTTGAAATCAACGTTATTATTAACTAGGATGTTAGATGTACCAGTAGAAGTGGCTTTCTCCCAGCTCTGTCTATTACTAGTGCACCTAATGCAGTAACCGCAACCTACATGAATCAGATATAGAAAAGGTTATTGCTTAACTACTATTCCTTGGCTCTTGGGAAACAAAGTAGAGTTAGAGATGCTCACCTGAAGACATGCATAGATTATAGTGCCAGTATCAGAGGGAAAACCTGGGATTTCATAAATATTAGCAATATATTTTGTTTTGGTATCAAAATTATGAAATATGATGGTTCTGTTATGAGGATTATTGTTGAGAATATCAACAAGTTCAAATATTTCCTTGGTGAGAAAAACAGATCATAAACCTGCTGACTCGAAGACGTCTCTCACGTAGAAGCAAACTCCATTAATTCCTCCCAATTGTTGGGTAAACATCAACCCGACTCCTATCTGGTCATGGAAAGTAAGTTATGGTTGAAGATTAGATGCAGATGGCATAATAGTTGAATATTTGGCTTAAGTGATACAAGTTCCATAGGAAAATAATCATACCTACAATTACAGAATACAAAATACATGCTTAAAGAGGAAGGACATTTACTATGATTGAGCGCAGGTATCTCCTCTGAAATAAATCCATTAGCTTAGATTGTGGGAGCTTTTCAAGCTTTCTTATATAATCCTGTCAAAATTGAAAAAACTCATGCATTTCATCTTCCAAAATATTGTGGAACACTATTTAGAAGATACTGGAATTGAGCGTATGAGATTATCAACCTCGATTTCTGCTGCTTCATCAGATATATCAGCTTCTTTTCCCCGCAGTCTCTGCAGTGCCATGAGAAACTTTCCATGATCTCCATATTTAGCCTGCAGGTTTGAAAAGTATTACACCTATGTGTTCCAAATCTTGTTCAGTATAGATGTGCAAAGTAATATTTTCCCCTCGTTATTTATTACCAGCCATCTCGGGGACTCTGGAATGATTAAAAGACCCAGAAGCAGAACAGCACAAGGTATTATTCCTGAAAGACATTAGAACAAGTTAAGTTCAAAGTTTTGTTGATTTAATTTACAAAGGAGATTCAGTGTTTGGTACAAATTCATCATTTATTTGATCATTGATATTTCACCTGTCAATGCTAAGGTTCTCCATGTTATCACTGTTCCTACTATGAAGGAGAAAGAGATTCCACAAATAATCATAAGCTGTAGAATAAATAGGAACTGTATTAGATGATCATCAAACAGCAATATCATTTCTATGCTTTAAATAGAAAGTTGTACAAGTAAAAAAATTAGTTATGTGAAGTTTTTAGCATTCTACCAAGCAAAGCCTTTTACCTGACTTGTAGTTGTCAAAGCTCCTCGTAAATGCTTTGGTGCAATTTCAGCTATGAACACTGGAATCTTGTCATAAGAAATATAATGTTAATCTGGTGAAGTACTCAATGTAGGAAAATCTTAGATATGAAACTAGGATGGAGTATAACTGTAAGACAAAACAAAGGTTTACCACATAGGAATAGACCCCCATCCCAAATCCTGTTGCTAGTCTTCCAAAATTTAGAGGAAGAGGCCCCTAATTAAAAATAAAGATACAAGAACAGGCTCTGTATTATGAACTCTCCAGTATAATTACGACAATTAGGCTTTAGCAATTCTATACCAACCTCTGCGAAGTAAATTGCTAGCCATCCTGCTGTACAGAAACTGCTTGCTACTCTCATTGCCTGTATATTTTACACATTATGCTGACTCTTAGCATAAGATAGAAACTTCTGTGCAGTCTTGGCATGTTTGAAGGCACTTGGCGTGTTTGAAGGCATATAAGTTGAGTAGCTTACCCCTTTCCGTCCTGTAAAATCAGCCATGCGCCCACTTGTGATTGCACCAATCATTGCACCAAAATTCAGTATCGAGCCAAACAACGAGAACTGCACATGTACCATTGGAGTTTTCAGTAATAGAAATCATTAGCAATTCCAGAACCACTAATATGGATCTTTTGTGGTGTTTTAAGTGCGGTGATAATGCATGAAATTTTCATGTATGTATGATTGTCATTTGTTAGTCATTCCAGATTGAAAAACAGATAAAGAATGCATTTAGAATACTTATAGCCTAGAAATGCAGACTGTAACTAACCTGTGCTATAGTCAAATTTAGATCTTCAGTAATGGCAGACTGAATAGGCGAAGAAAAGCCAATCTGAGAGTAAAAGAAAAACAAAGGTAAGACAATTAAGAAACAAATACATTCTGGTCCAAATATACAATTTATACAAAACTTGTGGAGCATGAAGTGAGAAGCACATACACATGACCCGAATGCAAAAGAACCACAGACTGTCACAAATGTTGTAAGATAAAGAATCCATTGATGACCCTTGTTTTTTCCACTTCTATATTTAACTACAAAGTCATCCTCAAATGCAACTTTAGCCTTCTCTAGTAGGGGCACTCTTATTTCTACTTGATCATTATTCTCAGCTACTTTTGCATTCTGTTTAGTGGCCATTTTCTCGCAACAAAAGAAAAGGTTAGCTGAAATGGAACACAAGTGCAGGAACATAACCAACCTTAATGGTATTTATATACCCTAAATGTTGGAGTTCTGATTTTAATCATTGATTTTTTTTAGCTTGTTTAGATTCATTCCCATGTTGATGTGAAGTTGGTTCCTAAGATGAGTCATGGCCATACAAGCTGTGACATTATGCCTAGTCAGATACCTCCATTATGTTATGAATTGTTTGGTTTGTCGAAGACTCACATGCAATACTGTGGGAATCAATTATTTTCTTTACCTTGGTAAGTTGGTACTTTAAAGGAAACAAGCTGCTTTGATATTTTCTTGTACTGCAGACTTAATGAATATTTTCTTCCCTGATTTCCTCTGTTGCACTTCAAATTAATGTCCCCATCTCCTAATTAAGGAGGATAGTTGATATCTTATTAACTTAATGACTGTGTTGGTAGATGATAGATCTTAAAAGTTTATAAAGATTGTTTTATTAGTACAAAGTTTAAACCTTTATCCAGATAAACCTTTTCTGCAGAATCATATTGTAGCATTCCTTCTTCAATTACTAATTCTAATCCTATTTTTGTGTCGTAAAATTGTTAGCGTGCTTTAAGAATTACTGAGAAAGGCGAGTATGTTGTTTTGGCCATTACCAAAATTTGCACATATAAATTCATGTTTTACTCTGTTCCTATAATGATGTCTTGTTGTGCCTCATAACTGGCATTGTTTTTATTTATTTGTTTGATGAATTTAAACAAGCGGTGGAGGAATCTTCGAACAGCTGATGCAATCTTCTGGGCTATCCAATTATTGGTTTCCTAAGTTCGAATTCTTCTAAGCGGGACCTATGGTACGGATGGCCTTTGTTACATCACATTCCAGCTAAGTAATAATGCAACTTATTTGCTAGTTGCAGGTATTAGTATTTGCAACTTGTATGTGAATTTTACTGGTTTATTCACCTCTGTAATCAACTGATCAGCTTATTATTTCTGTCTTCATTTCATTTATCCCACCTTTTGTCAACCTCAGAATGGTGATCAATGTGCTGTAGTTAGGCAGGTACGTGGTATTGAATTTAACGGTAATTAGGAAGGTAAGTGAGTGTCTGCGCGATTTACAAACATATTGGCGGCATCCAGTAAGGAACCAGACGTTACAAGAGGGATCATAGATGGGATCACAGATTCGGAATCGTTCCCAACATGTACATGACACCTTCATATATTATATCTACCAAGAGCATTACAGCTAGCTGGGATGGTAGATTTGAAATGATACCCAAGTATTTTATATACACTTAAAGAAAAACCAGTTGGATTCATTTCATCGTCTAGGCTTAATAATGTGCCCAAGTTGTAGAATAAGGTTGAGTCTTGTTGGATGACAAAGGCCATAAGTTGAATGAATATACACTGTGGCATTGCTGTTCTTTCCTATTAAGTTGTCACATTATGTTAACGTGCTGCAAAAATATTTACAGTTGTAAAACTTCTTGAGATCAAGTTGATTACAGTAGTCCAAGAAGAGTGACTGTAATATACAATCATTTTCGTTTGTTTGGAAGAGGACTAACATAGGAGAAAAGAGAGGCCACTTTGAATTATGCTGATAGCTTAGTTTTACTTTCCACTTGATATAATAATGGTAACTAGCTTCACTTGTCTGATATGTTTTGATATTAAGATATGAATTCAGGCGCTCTAGAAATATTTAGAATATCTGTTTTCAGATGCTTAATTTAGGTTAGTCTAAAAGAGGTTTTCATGTAATTGTAATCTAAATAATTTAATTTGACCATCATTATGATAGTTTATCTTGCTGAGGGTTCATCAGTTATCTTGTTCAAATATATATTTTTGTTGTCATTGATAGGTTAGACTGAGGTGTTCAAGTACTAATGTGTTTAAATTGTTCTAACAATCCAGTTTGAGTATAAATTCGCCAAGTATATATAGGGTGTCCTTGCCTCTGTACTTCTGAACCTAGAGAGTTGAACTCTGTTTATCGCCCTTCTATTATGTCCCATTCCGTTTCCAGCTTAAGTTTTTTAGATATAACTGTCTCAGATATTACATTCTATGATTACATATCACATAGAATATGTTAGAAAATGAAAAGTTTGAGTCATGTTTTATATACGTTCTTCATGTAATTTCCTAAAACTAATTGTTGAATGTTGTTTCTTATAATGAGCACTTAAAATTTCATGCTTAAGTACTCACATATTATCAACTGCGGGAACTCAATATATCTGAGAGAAGATCCCTCGAAGTGTATTAAATGTGGTAATAACAAGTAGTATGGATGAATTGGTAGTACCTCTATCATATATATTTAGATACTTATGTATTTGAGTCTATCCCATGTAAACCTTAAGAGGTACTTGAACTGCTCGTCAACAAGAAATTTAATAAATTCTGATGGAAACAGTTTTGGATCAGGATTTGATAAATCCTGATGGACCAAATACTGTGTCAGAATTTATAAACTCTGAACGGGGTCAAGTCGTAAGACGAGATGTTAACAATACATCTTTGGAGATATCCAGCTAAGCGAATGCAATTGTGAGGTCGTAATTAGAGGAAAAGGTTATTCCTTGAAGCATTCGACGAACAAAATCGAGACAAGACTGTAACGTCTCAAAGCCGTAGATCTGCACCATATCCTTTTGACTTGTCGTTATCTATGGAGTGTGGTTACACCAAACGGATAGAGATTCAAGATAAAATATTCTATCTATATCTGGTAGCCATCGAAGTAGGGGACTTAAGAGGGTTCAAACCGGAAGGGTACCGACTCTGAAAAGTAAGTCATGATAAAATCTGATATGCATTTCTGTATGGACTTGTGGGGGATTGTTTGAAAATAAAAAATTTAAGACATGTTCTTGATGTAATTTCCTAAAACTAATTGTTCAAGGTTATTTCTTATAATGAGTACTTAAACTTTCATGTTTGGATCTAAGTCATTTTTTAGTGTAATCCATATAGAAATTGAGATGACGTTAGTAGGTTGAAATGAGTTTGTGGGTTATGTCCCACATTGATTAAGTAAAGAGGAATTTTACGAAATGTATAATTAAAATATTTACTGACTTAGTATATTATTTTATGATGAATATTGAATCTGTATAACAGTAAGGTTTTGTTAAGCAACATCCGTTAATGAACAGAAGTCAGTATTCGTTGATGGATATCCGTTAAAGTACAATGTGGATTTATTCGTTGAAGTTCAGTGTGGATTATCCATTGATGGATCGATCCTGTGCATTATCCGTTGATGGACAGATTCTGACGTGCCTGGAGAGCAAATCCTAATGGGCTGGCTGTTACGTTTCTGGAAACATTCATTAAATGCAATTTAAGTCTAAATATTTATTTTAATTAATGTAATATATTCAGTTACGTTTTGGGTTATATATTCATATATATACTAAACAAAATGTATGAAATATAGGGACTGATACTGTAAACACAGAATCGTGAAACCCTAACTGCTATATATCTCTATTTCTCTCCTCCATAATATATAGAGTAGAGCATAGGTTTCTGGGCGGACTGAGATACAAGTCGTTGTTGAGTGCTACGTATCTATGAACGAAGTACTCTGAGCTGTTATATCTTGGAAGTGATATTACTGCCACCCAACACAGCGTAAGTGACATAATAATCTCTTCAAGAATATTCTACACTTCTCGAAGACTAGGCGTCTCAGTTGTTCATAGTTCTTTCAGACTTGATAAAACTTCTGTGAGAGTTAAGTATTCTATTCGATTTTTGTTAATTCAGTTACTAATTTATCTTGTTGTTTTGTTTTCGTGTTTTGTTTCGTTATTTAGTTTAATTGCTTGTTGTTGTTATACCTGATTATATAACTATCCTATTGTTAGGCGCAATGTAGAATAGTACCCAACAAAACACACAAAGAAACTACACAGTTTTCGGCAATGAGAAATATCATCCTCAACTTTTCGTGGATTTACACCATGTTGCATCTACTTGATTTAGGAAAAAACACAAATAATGTAGAAAAATAGCAAGGGCCGGTATGTGTAAGTGCCTATTAGATATTGAACCCCCCAAAACAGTAAAAATATAGGAAATGTGTCCTCAATTACACTTTCCCCAGATCCTGCAGATTCGAAAGCCTTAAAGACAGAGGGAATGTTGCTTGAATTGCACCATCCCAGATCCAGCAGATTCAAAATCTTTTTAAAGTGGATACAGTTTTTTTATTGCAGCTAAAACCTCGTTGACTATGAAGAATTTAAGTTACTTTGAATTTGTTCCAATGTTCGTCCTTTGGTTTCTGGTACAATCATGATCACAAACACGATGGCCAGCGCGTTTATAGCAGCATAAAGAATATATGTTCCTGCCATGACGTACATATGCATAGAAAGGTCAATCTTTGCACATTTTAATATTTTCAGAGCTTTGATATACAGGTTTAAGCTTCACAAGTGAAAAAATGTTAAGAGTTTGTTTACCATAAGAACTCCAGCTTATAAGAAAATTGAAAGTGTATGAAACTGCCCATGCGCCAAACCAGTTTACCAGTGTTGCTAGGCTTCCACCAGCTCCTTTAATATTAATATCAAATATCTACAAGACAATGTTAATTATAATTAGTGGAACAGATTACTTCAGATGGCCTTGGATTAAAAGTGTCACGAGCTTGTTTTATATGCTTGTCGACGTACTTGTCAACCAAACGAAACATACTCATTATATTTCACCACAAGTAGGGAATGAGGAAGATAAGTGGCTGCAGACCTTATTCCTAATCCAGTAAGCAGAGAGCTCGTTTCTATTGAACTTGTCATATATAGAAAAGATATGCTAAATATTTCATTTACTTGATATACTTACTTCAGACATCACAACCCACGGAACAGATCCCATTCCTATTGAGAAAGATCCTATGTAAACCTGGGTCCATAGAAGTACAAAGGTTAAGCTTTAAGATATCCTGACAATTCAATTTGTCAATGAATATTAGTTACATTAATGCTTAAATTTACCAGTATGCCAGTTACAGCAAGTGCAGGTGCTGCCTTGAGTCCTATTTCATAAGTCTGGTTCATCATGGATACTTCAAATTTTAGTTTGAAAGAAAAGGTAAAAAAAAGGTTTTATAGATATGTAGTGTAATTCACACCTTTAGGTAGAAGGACATCCCTGTTATTAGACAACCTAATACCAAGCCCGATGCCGAAGCCTATAAATATGACAGATAACCAATATCAAAGAAAACTTTCAGCAGAACATATCTGACAGTGATGCTGAATGCTATGCTATACCAGTAAAAGGGGTTTTCTTCCAGCTCTGTCTATAATGAATGCGCCTAGTCCAGTAATAACAACCTGATAGATCATTATTAAGACAAATATAAGCTAAATGCAACCAGTTGTCTCTTAATGAGAATAGAGGTATCGAGACTGTTGTCAAAGGGTTAGCGTTTGATACCTGAATACATGCATAAATTATAGTACCAATATCCGAAGGAAATCCTGAGATATGGTGATTACAAGTTAAAGAAGGTAAAAATATCGATATGAGATGAGAAGTAGGAACTAAATATCTGGATTTCCGGGCTTTTCATTTCTTGTTCATGAATTATCTGTACCTGCTGATTCTAAAATACTGCTGACATAGAAGCAGATTCCATTGATTCCTCCAAATTGTTGAAAAACCATCAACCCTACTCCTATCTGGTCGTAATATATATCACAGTCAACAAGAAGATCTAGTAATGATATACAAGAAATGATGGTTCATTCAAGACTTTATAGAGAAACTTTGCTGCTACAGCTCTCAAGAATAAGAGTGAACAGAACACAGGAAGGTTTAAGAAAGGAGATTACAATGACTGAGCGAATGTATCTTTTTTGAAACAAGTCCAGCAGCTTAGCTTTGGGTAGCTTCTCAAGAGTTTCAATGTAATCCTGTTAAAAGAATATTATAATCCTGTATGTTATCTTATATTTAACTTGTACATTCTAAGTGTTGTAGAGAGCATAGTATACTGATAATTTATCACTGATAAAAGGTAGAACCTGAATTTCAGCTGCCTCTTCAGAAATATCAAAATCTTTCCCACGAAGTCGTTGTAAAGCTGCTTCAAATTGTTTTACATTTCCTGTCTTTGCCTGCACGCATTCAAAGATTAATCACCCAATGTTCCGTTACAGAAACAATTTATGTAAAATATTTCTTTCGTTCCTTACCAGCCATCTGGGAGACTCTGGAATGAAGAAAAGACCTAAAAGCAGAACTACACATGGTACAATTCCTGTAAACACATAAAATACAAATATTTAGTCAAGGTGTATTCCTTTTTCCTATCTTTTATTCACAATTTTTGATGGAAGAGTTGGATGGTGTAGCATATTCATAGTGAGGTTGATTCGAGAAATTTTACCTGCTAATGCCAAAGCCCTCCATGATATCAGTGTTCCTATAATGAATGAAACAGAGACTCCAGCAGTAATCATGAGCTGTAGATCATAAAGGAATCTTGGACTTACAGACTCACAATATGAACATTAATTATAAACATTCTTTCGGTTATATTGTATTACCTGATTTGCTACTGTTAATGCTCCTCGTAAATTCTTGGGTGCAATTTCAGCTATAAAGACAGGCACCTAAGTATGCAGATACAACTATCTCAAGGCTAAAATTTTACGGGAAAGAAAAAGAATCGAGTGTGTGTAATGTAAACTAGAAAGCAGATGTACCACATAGGAGAAGACTCCCATTCCATAACCTGTTGCTAATCTTCCAATATCCAGAGGAACAGGCCCCTTTTGAAAAAAAAACAGAAGTGTTAAAGGTAAAACTTGGTATTCTATAATGCTAGACAAGTAACTTGTTAAAAGTGATTTATACAAACCTGAGCAAAGTATATTGTCAGCCACCCTGCAACACAAAAGCCACTTGCCACTCTCAGTGCCTGGTGAGGAAAGCAGAAGATCCTTTACTAAAATATCCATAAGGCGCACAATTTCATTTGGTGGCTGCTATGCTTACCCCTTTCCGGCCAATGAAATCAGCAATTCGTCCACTTGTTATCGCACCGATCATTGCACCAAATGTCAATATGGATCCGAACAATGAGTACTACATTTGAAACCAGAATGGTTTAATTTAATGGCTCTGAAGATATGCAACTATTCTTAAAGGCTTTAAACTGTTCAAGATTTTAATTTCAAAAACCTGAAGTCTTCATAAATCATACGTCTGGTTTACAATTTACCATAAGTTAGTTGTAACATTAATCTAAACATTTGTTCAGTTCATATTCAGTGTTACCAAACCAAACACATGTCAATTGAGCTCTGATACACCTAAAACAGCAAGGTGTTACCAGAGGGGCTTAACGGGACCATATATATATATCTTTAACACATACGGGAAGTGATGTATAAGTTGTTACTACCTCAGCTATAGACAGATTTATATCTTTAGTGATTGCAGATTGAATAGGTGAAGAATAGCCTGCCTGAAAGTGAAACACAAACAAGCTGTACAGGTAAGATCACCGAGGATTCAGAAATATGGAGAATCAAATTTGAGTGAGAAAGCTAGAGAACTTACACAGGATCCAAATGCATAAGAACCACAAACTGCAACAAATGTGGAAAAATATACCATGGTTTGATCAACTCCATTTCCATCTCTTTGAGAACTTGACTCTGATACAAGGGCTGTTCTGATCTCTTTTTCGATTCTACTGTCAGCTTCCTCCATGTCTCTTCTTTGATAGTAGTGAAGAGAAGGAAATACTAATACCAGCTAGGATGCTAATTCAATCACAGAGTTATAAGTGATTGATAAGCAAGAACCTCTGTAAATATAATATATATCATTTATCTGCACATCTCATGTGATCATACAAGAAAAGTTAAAAGAACTCTAATGTTAAATATGATTTCATCAGTGTGTAGCTTCTGACATGGCAAAGTAGGCACTTGTAATACAAACTCCTCCTTGGATATTGTTAAGATAACTATGTATCATGTGATGTCATGGTAATAACAAATGTGGTAGAAAAATAATGGCTTGTAACTCAGGGATCAAAATTTGATATCATTCCAATTTCAGATCAAACAACAGGATAAAGTCTATCAATAATCTTGGAATATAAGTTAAAGCTTTAATCTTTCAGGATTTTTTTAAATTTAATAGTTTTACATATTTAATGCATTTATAATTTATAAATTCTGTGAAAGTATGAATTGCAGGTGTATATATTGCTTGGTAGCTGATGCAGAGATTTAGCAGTCATTTTAGGGGTGCTTACTCTGTCATTTTCTTGAGATGGACAAATTCAATATTGTGGCCCATCTGTCGCCTTTTCATAGATTAATAATGAGGCCTCTTTGTTAGATAGTACATAATACTAAACTCTACCTATACCAATGGCTAGAGAAGTCACAAAAGATGGGCAATAATTTTAGATTTCGGGGCCTTGTAAAAATAAACATGTCGATTCTAAAACTTGGTATAACATCGAATGGTGCTGTGTTATGGCAATGCATTTGTCACCGCTTAAAAAATAGCAACTCGAGGACCAAGAACTTTTGCACAGGATGAACATAGTATTAACCCTTCTGATTATAAACTTGCCTCCCCAAAGTTTTGATGCCTTTGCTTCTTGCAGTAAGTACCAAAACAAAATGGTCCCTGTGTACTGTCTACCAAGTCTCTTTCTGTTTGGCTGCTTATATTTTCTGACTTGTTTGAAGTATAATGTACATGCAAAAGTTTAAAAGACTTCAGTGGTGTACATCAACCTGAGTCATGAGTGGGCTAGCTAGCTTGTTCTTTGATTATCCCTGTTAACTTTTATACTGTTAAGTGCATGTTTCTTCTGTATGTAGTTGCAATATATATCTTTTACTAATTAGAGTAGATTAGTTTAATACTGATAGTGACAGAGGACTAATTTGAAATGATATGCAACTCTTTAAGTTTGAAAATTATACAGTAGACATCTTTTATAAGCAAGTGGTTAGAAAAAAATCTCAGAGACTAAATTGAGCATCATATAAGAAGACAACAATTCTTTGGATTTGGTAGAGAGATGTGATCCATTTAGATTAGTGAAATATATATAAAACAGAAACACACATGTCCACTTGTTGTCATAATAGAGAACCTAAGCTTAAAATATAAAGCATGCCATGATTGTGAATCCAGCTGAGAAATGTGTTGAATCTTGATCAGTGCCCTTTATCTGGACTTTCAACATTGTTTGACTTGCACAGTTGAGAGTTGTTCATTTTGCTTCATTTAGGAAACTACTGCATAAATGATGTATGATTAACTAACATACAATTACACCAGAATAGAAGACTAACAATAAAACATGCGACTCTACAACTGCATGGTGCTAGTTAATCAAAGTGTCAAACGCTTACGGTATAAAATGTTTGTTAATTTCTGATAGTTTTTTGTTGTTTTCAGTCAGTTTAGTTGGGACTGGAGATGCCTTTGAGAGCAGCCTCCCACGGTAAAAACTCCGTTTAGTGGGGCATTATCGGCTACTCATTGCTCACAATATGACTTAGAATCCCTGTCCTTTTTACTCTCTTCTAACCCGGAAATGTCCAAGTCCAACAAATAATACATGAGGGCGATTTGAGAGCATGATTATGAGGCTGCAAAGAGTGACTTGTAAGGTAGCTATTAGTACTATTTTTTTCCAACAATATGCAGTTATGCACCCCACAAATGACTGTTTGCTGACACAGCAATGAGTCTGACAAGCAAGCCAGTGATTTTTTTTTTTTTAAATTTCTCAGTTCTGATTAATAACAAGTTTGGCCAAATAATGAATTACTGGCCTAATTGGATGCCTTCTGTTTAGTGAAAATACATGTTATATGGAAACAAAATACATATGATGCAGACGGTGGATTAAATTATTTGTAAACTTGTTATATGAAATTTACGGAGTTTGTTTCGTAGCAGAACTCATTTTTCTGGAGATCATTTTCAGGTGTGCTGGCTGAAAACAATCCCTGTGAGCTGTTGAATAAGATTAGAAGATCATATAATAAATGCATCCAAAAGAAAATTATCAAAATGCTCTAATCAGAGAAGAAGACAAGTAGAAACCAAACTAATCTTACTCAGCATGTCCCACAATAATAAAACGCAAGATTTTCTCAAAGTAGATTTGTTTTTGAGAAGGCTCTATAGTTGTATATGCCATATCTCATTCCTTTTCACCATTCCAAAATTAATAACCTTTTAGATTTGTGGATGACCATGAGAAAAATAAAATAAAAGTACAAAGTACATGAGGGGTTATCATCTCAGTTCCCAGGTATATGATAACTTATAAGCATTAGTCCATGTTTGTTTCTGATAATGATAGTAGGAAGTTGAAGTTCAGGAAAAAAAAGAAAGAAATGCCAAAAATTTCACAAGGTCGAGTGCCAGCCTGCAGATTCAGAACTATAAATTAAATAGAATGTCTATATCTACACTGAGCTGAAACTGGAGGAAGAAGTGGTTTTTAAAACAAAATCTCGCAAAACTACAAAAAAAACACACACACACATCCCCCTGCTAGCGAAAACTTCCCCAATTCCACTGAAATATGCAGTCACAAGAATATATACTCCTGCCTGAAATCCCCTACATCCTTGCAGGTGGAAGAGATGGAGCTACTGCAATTGATATCAATGTACTGCTTGTATACGTATACAGACTAAGGGAGCCAATGCTGCTAAGTGTTGACCAAAATTTTAGTATCATCAATGCCAGAGGTAAATGGAATAGGCATTTCAGTATCACTGGAATCGACCAAACTGAGTCCAAGATGTTCACTACTTGGTCCATCATAGGCCTCACAAAATATTTCTAAATCTGTGGTTTTGACTTGTAATTTGTTATGGTTAATTTTCTCAATACCGTCAAGAGCAGTAGTAACTGGAATAGGCCTATCAGGTATCACATAGAGTCCAAGATGTTCACAACTTGGTCCATTGTAGGCCTGGCATATAATTGAGGGTGACAACAAAGCACGGCAAGCAATACATACTTTTCTGTTACTTCCGGTGGTCCTAACTCTGGAATTCCTACCTCAACAATATCTAATGCCCTCCCCATTTTAACTAATGACCACCCCCAATCTGCCAGAAGAGTGTGTTCGTCATCCCTATCCTGAAGAACTGCTTTCTTCCCACTCAAGACCTCAAGAAGCACAACCCCATAACTGTAAACATCACTTCTCTCTGTCAACTTTCCGTATAAAGAATACTCGGGGGCAACATAACCCATTGTTCCAGCGACACCAGTGCTCATATGTGACACTCCCTCAGGTGCAAACTTTGCAAGCCCAAAATCTGTAACTTTAGGCTCAAAGTCATCATCCAAAAGTATGTTACATCCTTTTATATCTCTGTGAATTATAGCCGGCTGTGCCCCATAATGCAAATAAGCCAATCCTTTAGCTGTCCCAAGCGCAATCTTTTGTCGAATTGCCCAACTTAATTTTTTCTTAGCCAGGCCAAAGAGATGGTCATGCAAGCTCCCATTCTTCATTAAATCACACACAATTATCCTCTGACAACCTTCAAATTTTGTCATGGCTATGCAGTATCCTCTCAGTGCCACGAGATTGACATGAAGAACACTGGCAATAACCTCAACTTCATGAGCAAAAGTCGCATCGCCAGCAGCAGAACAATTCTTGAACCTCTTCACTGCAACTTCAGTACCATCAGGTAGAACACCTTTAAACACATTACCATATTGTCCCCTCCCGATCATATTCGACACCGAGAAATTACTGGTTGCTTTCTGAACTTCACTAAAGGAAAACTTAATCAATGTAGTATCTCCGCCAATCGTATCCAAATCAGAAGGACTACAATCTAATATCTTAATCTGTCTCTTATGCATATCTAACTTATATCTCCACAAACACAAAAACCCAACAAAAGCCATCACCAGAACTAGAAAACCAAATGCCAAAAACACAAAAATTATAGTCTTTCTGCATTTCTTGTCGGATTTAGCCCTATCAAAAGTAAGAGCAAGCAAACAATCAGCAGTATGCCTATCCGTTGGACCATACAAATTACCAAAAGCAGCAGCATACATCCACTTGTACCCCACACAGTCAGATTCATAATAAACTTTCCAACCTATCACATCACTTGGAAGAGCCTCACGAGAATCAGATGGTCCAAGTCCACTAGTAGCTAGAGAACATTCTGCACAAGAATTTCTATTCTGCAATGACTTCTTACAAGCTTTCATGACGTTGTTTAAAGTCGACTGTGAGTTTCTGGATTCGTACTGCCCCTTAGTTGTGATGTTATGGCATCCCTGAGTGATGAATCGAGTTTGAAAACTACACGTGGACTGGATATTGAAATTGTTTGGGTATTCATTGAAAACAGATTGCAATGATTGCCAGCAAGATTCAGTAAATGAGGTAGAGACAACAAAGGAGTTTGTGTGGCGGAGATAGTCAGATTGGACAAGACGGATGCCTTGTAGGATTAATTTGCATTGGCTGACGGGGTCCTTGGAGTTTCTAAAAGCTTCACTGAGGCGGCTGAGGATGCTGAAATCGAGTGGACAGTTAACAGTGGTGTTGGTGGATTGGGATGAAACAAACTTCAGATTGAGTACAAAGAAGAAGATAAACATCGAGATCACAGGTATTGCTAGTTTGAGATTTATAATCATGACTTTTATTTCAAGGTTAGCTTTAGAAGCTCAGGTTCTGGTATAAAACATTAACAGAAAATTCAGGAAGTCTAATACTACTATAACTGCAACTCGAAAGTCTGTAACCATTGACTTCCCACTGGCATTTTTTTACAACCAGGTCAAAGCTCGTAGTTCTGTTATTGCAACTGCCATTAAGATTCAAAGTTGGCAGGCTAGCAGTAGTTTCTCTCTACATTTTCTCAAGAGATTGACTAACAATGTAAAATTTGAATTGATCAATCTGATTAATTCTGTGATTGTGTATGCCATCACTTTCTTATGTTTTTTAAGGGCACTAATAATAAATATAGCTTCCCCGATGATCCAACTGTTATTTAACTTTTAGATAATCAACCATTAATTATATTAGAATCCAGGTTTTTCCTCAAGTTACATCCGTGCAAAATGCCCACATAACTAAGATCATTTCTAAACTTATTTGGAAAATCAGATATATTGCCAGTGAGCTTGCCACGACGGGAGCTCTTTCTTCAAGCTAGGTGTCAGTTGTTAAAATACCTAGCGGTCTTGGCATTGGATACTATTTTCATTACAGCTATATGAGTGCGTAACTCCTAGGTTACTCATGAGAAATTGAGTGCTTAAATGAGTGTTCATGGATACTGGATACTGATGTCCATTCTTTCCTGGAAAACGATCAAGAGAGATCTTCAGATTGGAAGGGTCTTCTAAAAATCATTGTCTAAGATTTTATATCAAGTGATTAACTTGACATAGCTATTTTTGAAGAAAACATACACAAATAATGGAGCAGCAGCTCTTAGGCCAAACTTGATCTCAGAACTAAGGTGTTAGGAGATCCTAACGCAGTATCCTACTCTTCATGTTATTGTATGTTCATGTTTAGGCGGATATGACTCCATAAATACCTGAATTTTTTTTAACTGAACATTACCAAAGAGGATCACATAATTAGCATATTCACCCGGACAATCTACATTGATAGTATGTTCTGATAGAAGATTTATATATATAAATGATATGAAGCTGGAACTGAATTAGTATGTTACAGAGGCATTGACAAAAACAAAAACATAAAATCTTGAACTAGTTCAATCAATATTAATGTACTGTTAGTATGTGGAAAAACTAGACATAGAACTTATGCCCGTGCTGCTAAAGGAGTTCTCCATACCATCAACATCAGCAGTTATTGGAGTAGGCCTATCAGGTATTACTGGAATTGGCAAATCCGAGTCCAAGATCTTTACAACTTGGTCCATTGTAGGCCTGGCATATAATTGAGGGTGGGAACAAAGCACACCAAGCATTATATACTTTTCCATAATTTCCGGTGGTCCCAACTCCGGAGTACCTTCTTCAACAACATCTAACGGTCTTCCAGTTTTAACCAAAGACCACGCCCAATCTGCTATAAGAGTAGGCGGATCATCCCCACCCTGAATAAGTGCCTTCTTGCCACTTAAAAGCTCAAGAAGCACTATTCCAAAACTATATACATCACTTCTTTCTGTCAATTGTCCATACAAAGCATACTCAGGGGCAACATAGCCCATTGTTCCAGCAACACGAGTGCTCACGTGTGACACTCCCTCAGGTGCAAACTTTGCAAGCCCAAAATCTGCTACTTTGGGCTCAAAGTCATCATCCAAAAGTATGTTACCAGCTTTAATATCCCTGTGAATTATAGCAGGCTGTGCTCCATAATGCAAATAAGCTAATCCTCTAGCAGTTCCAAGAGCAATCTTTTGTCGAATTGGCCAACTCAATTTTTTCTTAGCCGAGCCAAAGAGATGGTCATGCAAGCTCCCATTCTTCATCATATCACACACAATTATCCTCTGATGACCTTCAAATTGTGTCATGGCTATACAATATCCTCTCAGAGCCACCAGATTGACATGGCGAACACTAGCAATAACCTCAACTTCGTGAGAAAAACCGGCATCCCCAGCAGATGAACAATTCTTGAATCTCTTCAACGCAACTTCAGTCCCATCTAGCAAAACACCTTTATACACATTGCCAAATCCTCCACTCCCGATTATATTCAATTTTGAGAAATTCTTGGTTGCTTTCTCAACTTCACTGAAGGAAAACTTAATCAATGTAGTATCTCCACAAATCGAATCCAAATCAGAAGAAGTGGAATCTAAAGCGTCCTTCTTGCTTCTAATCATTTTCAACTTGTATCTCCACAGCCACCAAAACACAGCGAAAGACATCACAAAAATCAGAAAACCAGATGCCGAACAAGCAATAATCAAATGTTCTCCATGTTTCTTGGCCGATTCAGATCTATCAAAAGTAAGAGCAAATAAACACTCAACATTATGTTTATAAGCCGGACCAAACGAATTAGAAAAAGCAGCAGCATAAATGCACTTATAATATATGCAATCAGAATTATAATCAGAGTTCCGACCCCTCTCATAAGACGGTTCAAGGGCACTAATACTTGTAGTACATGTTGCGCATGCCTCACCAATCTGTAATGACTGGTTACAAGCTTCTACGACACTGTTCAAGGTAAACTTAGAGTTTTTGGCTTCATACTGTGCTCTGGTTGTGAGGTTACGGCAGCCCTGAGTAAATATGTGGGTCTGAATACCACATACGGTTCGGATATCAAAATGGTTTGGGTATTTATCAAAAAGTGATTGTACTGTTTGCCAGCAAGGTTCAGTGAATGCATCAGATATAAGGAAGGAGTTTGTGCGCCGCAGATAGTCTGATTGGACGAGACCGATACCTTGTCGTATTAACTGGCATTGCATATTGGCATCATTGGAATGTCTAGAAGCTTCAGCGAGGCGGCTTTGGATGGAGAAATCAAGTGGACATTTTACAGTGGCATTGGATTGGGACAGGGACACAGAAAGAAAGCCAAATAAGAAGAGGAGGAAGTACACAAACATCAACATTGACATCATTTTAACAGCTAGTCTGAGATCAAAAATCAATGCCAATTGCCAAATGGATTTAAATCTCTAACTCACAATGGACTTAAATATCGACTACTTATTAGTGGAATGCATATTGTATGCCACACTACTGCTGCTTTACAGGAATGCAGATGGCAACTTCTCGGACTTCTGTTCTAATAATTTAAAAACACCCACGTTTTGTTTAAAATATTGTAGCAACGAAAGCACATCGACTACTTCTAGTTACTGTAACTACTGCAACGGGAATCACCAAGTCATTGTTTCCCATTTGCATAACGACATTTCTCTATACGCGCCTATTAGCTAGTAATTTCTTTCTGCCACTTTGTTGACTCACTCTGTTGTTTGTAAATTCATTGTTCAGCGTATACTTTGTTACTTGTCCTAAATTGCAAATTAGGATTCCCTATCTAATAGACATTGTTTACCTAATATAAATTTCAAGTTTTTGATAGATCCCTTCACCAAGGTTCAACCTGCTAACTAGGATGTCAATATTTTAAAACAGACAAATATATAACTTTAGCTTTAAGTGGATGTTAATCAGCTGGCTAAAGGGCAATTCAATTGATTAGTTTTCTCAAAAGTAAACCATAAACTAATAAGAGAATAATGGAATTCCAAGACCTTGACAGCTCCTTTTTCCTTTAACAAATTAACAAATTAATTTCAGTCCAACCCAACAAACACTAATCTGATCAGAACATTCATCACTTCAATGAAGCTAAATTAGTCCATGAGCTATATAAAGTTGCAGAATTCATTCAGCAAGATCCGTTTGAACCAAGATCAGAATAAACAAGCTTGGTTTGACCTCTCGCTGATCAAACAAGAATATTCCGTTCAATCCAAAAAACAAAATTCACATTCTGTCCAATGAAACAAGCACTTATCGGGAGTATCTGTCCCGTTTACACGTGATTTCATCACTTGCTTAAAGCTGAAATCACCTCTGCTAAAATTACAATGTCATTTTCCCAACTATTTACCATTTTTATTGTTATAGCTGAGTTTTGTTCTTTTTGTTCATCCCAGCAGCAACCAACCAGCTCAAAGACAAACACCACAGTGAATTGCCCGCTAGACTTCAACGTACTCCGGAAACTAGCTCAAGGTTCTAGACCTTCTAACACAAGTTCTGACCCGTGTCGATTAATTCTACAAGGCCTTCATCTCGTCCAATCTGATTACCTTCGCCGCACAAACTCATTCCTTCCACCACCCTCATCTTCTGAAGCTTGCTGGAATGACTACCAAAGTCTATTCAAACAGTTCCCTGACAGCTTTGATATTCGAACTAACTGTGGATTCAAAACACAGTGGATTTCTCAAGGCTGTGAAAATATTACAACAAAATCACACTATGAAGACAGAAACTCAAACACTACTCTAAATACTGTTTTACGGGCTTGTAACCAGACGTTGCAGATTAATGGCGCAGCTTGTGCAACATGTACTGCAAGTTTATCTACGTTGTTACCAGCTGATGTGAACAAGGGGCAGCAAGTAGAGGGGAACGTTTCGGATTGTACTGCGTACAGGTTCATTTATGCTGCTGCTTTTGCTAATTCTTTTGGTCCAACTAATAGAGGCACTGCTGGATGTTTGTTTGCTCTTACTTTTAATAACTCTAAGTCCAAAAAGAAACATAGAAAGATCACTTTTATTTCTGTGTTTTCGACAATTGGACTTTTGATCTTGGTATTGTTGGGAGTTGGTTGGTTTTGGTTGGTTATGAGGAAAAAGAGGCAGCTAGAAAAGATAAAGAGACAAAAGGAGATTACTACAAAATGGAGCAGTTTAAATTCATCTGCTCTCGATTCAATTACTAGTAGTACGAATTTGATTAAGTTCTCGTTTGATGAAATTCAGGAGGCGACCAAGAATTTCTCAAGGTCGAATATTATTGGGAGGGGAGGATATGGTAATGTGTATAAAGGTGTTTTACCTGATGGGACTGAAGTTGCATTAAAGAGGTTCAAGAATTGTTCAGATGCTGGGGATGTGGATTTTGCTCATGAAGTTGAGGTTATTGCCAGCGTTCGCCATGTGAATTTAGTGGCTTTGAGAGGGTATTGTACAGCCACAACAAATTTTGAAGGGCATCAGAGGATTATTGTGTGTGAATTGATGAAGAATGGGAGCTTACATGACCATCTTTTTGGCTCAGATGAAAAGAAATTGAGTTGGCCAGTTCGACAAAAGATTGCTCTTGGAACAGCTAGAGGATTGGCTTATTTGCATTACGGGGCACAACCTATTATAATTCACAGGGACATTAAGGGTAGTAACATACTACTGGATGATGACTTTGAGCCTAAAGTTGCAGATTTTGGGCTTGCAAAGTTTGCACCGGAGGGAGCAACACACGTGAGCACTCGAGTTGCTGGAACAATGGGTTATGTTGCCCCAGAGTATGCTTTATATGGGCAGCTGACTGAAAGAAGTGATGTTTATAGTTTTGGGGTTGTTCTTCTTGAGCTTTTGAGTGGGAAAAAGGCACTGCTTGAGCTTGAGGAGGACCATCATACCCTTTTGGCAGATTGGGCATGGTCATTGGTTAGGACAGGGAGGCCATTGGACGTTGTTGAGGAAGGCGTTCCAGAGTTAGGGCCACCGGATATTATGGAAAAGTATGTACTACTTGCTGTGCTTTGTTCTCATCCTCAGTTGTACGCCAGGCCTACAATGGATGAAGTGGTGAAGATCTTGGAATCTCATTTGCCAGTTCCAACGATACCTGAGCGGTCTATGCCTATTACTTCTGATATTGATGATATAGAGAGATCCGTTGGCAGTATCAACTCGGTTCATTTGTCCACTTATTCTGGCTATCAGCCATACATTGATAATTCAGCCCCTTCCACCCCAAAACTGTAGGAGCTAATAGATTGCAGGATAGTGTATTTTTTTTGTTCTTTTTTCAAATGTAAGCAAGGAGGTCCTGGGGAACTAAGAGAGCTGTTGTTTCCCTGGACTTTTGCAAAAACAATCTTATATACCTATTCAAGCTTTTTGCTTCATTTATTGGCGGAAATGTCACAGATAATCAGCTGCATAGGTTCCGAATCATATTCGCCCTCGTGAACAACTATAATTGACCGAGTTAGACCGAATAATGAAATAAAAAAAAGTATATTACCGCAAGTTACAAAGAACGACGGACAGTGATAGTGATAACCGGCTGCTCTTGAGTTTACCCTCTGTGATCCCTGGAATAGAAATATACTCATATTACAAATTGTCATGAATCCAAAAAATATTTTATTTTGTATGAACCTATACATGACAAATCAATCACTGGATCATACAAATTTAATGTATTCGTTGAAGTACTCATTTCAGACCTTAGAGAACTGGTGATACAAGGCAAGTGGGCAACTCTAAAAAACTTGAACTGGAGAAGATGTTGGCCTGTTGTGTATTTAAAAATTCTATATGCTTGTCATCTTTGTTTTGGACCTGTCTTCTGGGAGTATCCTATGAAAATACCCCTCTTTATTTTTAATTGCAGAGTTGATTGTTAATGTACGTTTTCTGGTTCCCACGCTTTGAGAAAAAGTTAGACCTGACGATTATTATACAAAGTAATCATAGATGCGTATGAGAGAATATTAAGCTCTGGTAATTGTTGGTCTTCATGAGATTCTTTTAATTGTCTATACCTTTTAATACGAGTGGATGGTAAGGTGGT
The DNA here is from genome assembly GCF_009905375.1 of Apium graveolens. NCBI lineage: Eukaryota > Viridiplantae > Streptophyta > Magnoliopsida > Apiales > Apiaceae > Apium > Apium graveolens. The sequence goes on along the minus strand of NW_027418213.1, from coordinate 27,200 downwards.
GGTTACGAGCAACTCTGTGTGCTTGCGTAAATAATTTAGGCTGAGTTGTGACTGGCTGAGTGTTTAAATTTTTGTAATTGACGATTACAAAACCAAATGCATTTGCTAATGCAGTCTGCAGGGACAATTTACATCTAATCACGGTATCTATGGGGAAACTGTAACTCAATCAGTAATCTGCTAAGCTGAAGAGGCCGGCTTCTGAAAAACACTCAAATGCAGAACAAGACATTCCCATCTGCCAAATTACAGTAAAATATGTATTTACAAGACTAATCGCTGCTGCCTACAAGCAAATTGCAACTGCTGGCAGAAGGAAGAGATGTAACTACTGCAAATTGCAACTAATATCAATGCACCTCTAGTATGTAGAATAACTAGACATACAACTCGAGCCAATGCTGCAAATGGATGTTTCAGTACCATCAACATTCATTGTAAATGGATCAGGCCTCTCAGGTATAACGGGAACTGGGTAATTCGAGTCCAGAATCTTAACAACATGGTCCATTGTAGGCCTGGCATATAATTGAGGGTGAGAACAAAGAACTGCAAGCAATACATACTTTTCCATTATTTCTGGCAGTCCCAACTCTGGGGTACCTTCTTCAACTATATCTAGTGTTCTTTTAACTTTAACCAATGACCATGCCCAATCAGCGAGAAGAGTATGCTGGTCATCTTCATGCTTAAGAAGTGCCTTTTTCCCACTCAAAAGCTCAAGAAGCACAACCCCAAAACTATAAACATCACTTCTCTCTGTCAACTTCCCATACAGAGCATACTCAGGGGCAACATAACCCATTGTTCCAGCGACATGGGTGCTTACATGTGAAACTCCCTCGGGTGCAATCTTTGCAAGCCCAAAATCTGCGAGTTTGGGCTCAAATTCATCATCCAAAAGTATATTACTTGCTTTAATATCCCTATGAATTATAGAAGGTTGTGCCCCATTATGCAAATAGGCCAATCCCTTGGCTATTCCAAGTGCAATCTTTTGTCGAATTGGCCAACTCAACTTCTTCTCATCCGAATCAAAGAGATGGTCATGCAAGCTCCCATTTTTCATTAAATCACATACAATTATCCGTTGATGGCCTTCAGAATTTGTCTTGGCTATACAGTAACCTCGGAGCGCCACCAGATTGACATGGCGAACGCTTGCAATAATTTTAACTTCATGAGCAAAACTATCATTCCCGGTAGGAGAACAATTCTTAAACCTCTTAATAGCAACTTCAGTCCTATCTGGCAAAACCCCCTTGTAAACATTACCATATCCTCCTCTCCCAATAATATTTATCCTCGTGAAATTCTTGGTTGCTTTCTCAACTTCACTATAGGAGAACTTAATTAATGCATTATTTACACCAATCGAGTCCAAATGAGAAAGATTAGAAACCAAAACCTCCTCACTCTTCTTCTTTTCCAGCTTATTTCTCCACATCCACCAGACTCCAACTAAAGCTATCACCAAAATTAAAAATCCAGATGCCGAGAACACAGAGATCAAAGTCTTCCTAAGTTTCTTGTTCTGTTTAGATCTATCAAAAGTTAGATCAAAAAAGCACTTGGCATTATGAGGATCAGTTGGGCCAGAGATAGTATCAAAAGCAGCTGCATAAATCGACTTATATCCCACACACTCGGATCTGTATGATATGTTCCGACCTGTCATAACATCATTTGGCGGAACCTTACTACTAGTACCATACGGTTCAAGTCTACTAATAAATGAATTACATATTGCGCAAGACTTGCTGTTGTACACTGAGCTCTTACAAGCTTTCTCTACATTGTTTAAAGTTGACAAAGAGTTTTTAGCTTCATACTGCGCCTTAGTTGTGATGTTATGGCAGCCCTGAGTAATGGATTGCGCCTGAAAGTTACACGTGGATCGGATATCAAAATGCTTCGGGTATTCATTGAAAACTGATTGCAGTGATTGCCAACAAGATTCAGTAAACGCAGTGGAGACAAGGAATGTGTTAGTGCGGAGGAGATACTCGGACTGGACAAGACGGATGCCTTGCAGGATTGAGACACATTGAGTGATATCATTCTTGGAATTTCTAGAAGCTTGGCGCAGGCGACTGAGGATGGTGAAATCAAGTGGACATTTGGCAGTGGCAGTGGTGGAATGGGACAACGATATAGAAATGAAGCCAATGAAGATGAAGAGAGATGTGGACATCGACATTAGTTTGAGATTCATGACAAACAAGGTTTAATTACACGTAGGAGTTGTTTCTAATGGACTCAGTTCTGACTACACTTATTTGTACTGGAAGGTAGTGTATATTTTTACTAATGCTCTACTGGAATGAACATGGAAACTACTTTAAAATTTGGTTAATAATTTATAAAACACCCACGGTATGTCTAAAATAATCAAGGAAATCACATCAAGACAAGATTAAGCAAGTCTTGTGATCAATTCCTCCTACATTATTCTCCACGTGGGTCAAACATTGTACTTCTTTATGTATGTTCTTTCCACCAGTTAGCTTTTGGAAATTTTGCACCAAAAATACTTATTAGCTTTAAGAAGATTGACTGACATTCCAATTTGTAAATTGATTGTTATACCAAACATTTGTTATTCGCATTGCTTTGCCATCCCCCAGACGAGGTCGCATATTGCAATGTTACGCGAAACCTCCTACTTTCCCTCCTCAGAGAGGCGAACTCGCTATGCTGAGTTCAACAACTGAGAAATATGCTTACAGGGTAAATAAACCATGTCCAGTACTAAAAGCAACCAGTCTAGATCCAAAAACCAGTTTCTAGACAAATCAAGTTTGTTTAAGTAACCTTTTCGGTGCAACTTGAGACTCATCAGCCAAAACACATTTATAAACATTACCATGTCTTCCCTCCCTAAAATATTCAACCTCGAGAAATTCTTGGTTGCTATTGTGACAGATAACGAATCCCCGTAACTACATTCAATTCAGACTCGACTCACTTAAAAAGAACATAGTTTGTGTTTTATTAAAAAACCGAACAATTCTGAATCCTATTATGGTTTTTTGGAGTTATTCTTTTTCTAAATAATTTCTCTATTTTTATACTAAACAGTCATTTCTTAATTCAGCCACATGTAAATTTCTCCCCTTTGCCATCTTTCTACACGCGTTTCAGAGCATGTAAATTTCCCTTTTTGGGGACTGCCATTCAAGTTCAGCATTGGCGAGCTGTTAATTATATAATCTGTCTGTTAGGTTGTGACTGGTATCTCCTTATACTGTATAGGTGCATGATTAAAACATAACACAACTAAACCAGATGCAAATCAATCTTTAACAAGATGAATCAAGACTTCTGCGTCTCTCTTCGTATTCTCATGTCTCTCAGAATTATACTAGAAATCATACAGTTGAAATTATATTTCAAGTACAACAAATTAGAAAATTAATAAACTAAAAACAACACAAGTAAACAAAACATTGACAACAGAGTAAAGACAAGTCTGAAATGGACACAGTAAAGATAACAGTCCTTGAAGAAGATACATAGCCAAACAGAAGTGCAACTGTAAATGAACTAGTTAAACGTCTTAAATCATACTACCCACTTAGGCCCAGCCTATTCCAGCTTCGTATCAGTTGACACCCCCTTTGTCACCCGAAAACTAACAAAACCAACCAGGAAACCACAAAAATCAGAGCAGTGCTGTGTTTCTTGTTGGATTTAGAACTATCAAGATTAAGAGCAAACAGACACTCAGCAGTATCTTTATCAGTTGGACCAAACGGATAAGCGAATGCAGCAGCATAAATAGACTAGAACACGCTACAATCCGAAACATTCCCAACTTCGTCTCCATTCACATCAGCCGGTAACAACAAAGACAAACTTGTAGACTGTAGTGCATGTTGCGCAAGGCTCCCCATGCAATGACTGATTACAAGCCTGTACAACACTATTCAAAGAAGCGTTTGAGTTTCTGTTTTCAAATTGTGATCTTGTTGTGATGTTTTCACAGCCCTGACCAATCCATTGTGTTTGGAATCCACAAGTGGTTAGAATATCAAAGCTGTTCGGAAACTGATCGATTATATTTTGGTAATCTTTCCAGCAAGAATCAGAAGATGAGAATGGTGGTAAGAATGAGTTTGTACGACGAAGATAATCAGATTGGACAAGACGGAGGCCTTGGAGAATAAATAGGCATTGGTCTGCGACTTTGTCAGAAGGTCTAGAACCTTCAGCCAGTCGCCCGAGGATGTTGAAGTCGAGTGGACATATTTCAGTGGTGTTTGTGGGAATGGTGGGTTGGGATGAGGCTAGAGAAAAAACAGTAGAATTATATTAATAAAAATTTGGTAAAACGACATTATTTCTGGGAGTGTTACTTGAGATTTCTGCAAGAGTTCTTGATTAGGCCTTGCATGTTTGGACGAAATATATAATGCTCTTTAGTCACATGTTTTAGATATACTGAAAAGTATTCATTTATAAGGTTGTGAATTTGAGTGCTGTACGAGTTACATATTTGTTAAGTGTAAAGCAGGAATGTGGTTAATTATTAATTGGTCGTGCGTTGTCTAGATTGGCCACTTTGTTTGAATTGAACTGAATATCAAAGAGAAATTGCACCTTAATTTTTGGTTTGGTTATTTTTTTAGAGTAAATTATAGGGGTGTGGCTAAAGTATAGGCTCATTTTCAAAATATTGGCCAAATTTTCACATTAACGGATTGGTGGCCGAATTTCCTTTCCGCCTTTCAAAAACATGTCCGCCATTAAATAATCACTAACAGATTTAACAGAGTTAAAGGTAAAATTGGATTTTTACTATTTTTATGAATTTTGTTTTTTTTATGAATTTCAATTATTATCTTCATCTTCAAAAAAAAATTATTTTCTCTCCGACGATTCTCTATCTGGTGCTCCCATGTAACAACCCGCACTTCCAAACTATTAATTCTAAATCAAAACTAAATTACAAAATACAATTTACTAATCCAAAATCAATTACAAATGTGACTATTACAAAAGCATAGCTAAAAGCAGAAGTCCAAACGTCAATCTACTCCTATTCTAAGGTCCTCGAATTCCAATACTATCCAACTCGAACTCTTAGGCGAAACCTGAAATTGTAAGTAATGAGTTATACAGCCTAGCAAGCAACTACCGTTTGACGGCTCAAAATAATATTCTAAATCTTTTTCGAAAACAGAATTTAAACATGCTTGACACATAACACAGATCACACAAAATCACACATATATTCGATAACAAGGTGAACAAAGATGTACACGATATAATCAATAATCATAATCAAACACATTCTATAATCCACATAATCAAAATTCTTAATCAATCAATAAATCTTAATAACAAATTATTATCTTTAGTCCCACAGTCCTAAATCACACCTTATGCCACACTTTGCCAGTGACCGGCATCTCATACTTTATGCCACACTTCCCCAGTGACCGGGTTCTAATTCTTATTCGATGGGGGGCTAGTTCACATCCCTCGTCAAGTGCAACCAAAGCTTGACAAGGTATCAATGTGTTCCGGAACGTGCACAAACTAGTTCTAAGTTCTAAGTATCACACTATCCAGTGATCAGATTCTAATTCTTATACGTGATTAAGACTGGAGATTTATTTGAATTCGTTTCTTATCAATCACATATTAATTTCATACACACGACAATCAAAAATAATATTTGAGCACATGAATCAAACAATGTAAGATACATTACACAATAATACGGAGCAATAAAGATTCACTTGCGTAATCAAAATAATAATTCAAGTTTCAAAATATACGGAACAACGAATAATCACTTACAGTACACGTAAGCAACAAATAATACAAAGTAACGAAAGTTACTTGCCTCAATCACGTAAACATATAATTCACATTAGAATACACAATCAATCCTTAGCAACCCATCAAAAATGAAACATCTAAAATCTCGATCTTCTCCATGACTCCAATTCTGATCAGATCCTTATTGATCCATTTTGACCCTTTAAACGACGTTTTCTTGAAAAACACAAAGCGAGAAAGTTGTAGAGAACGAAAAGATCTTTCCGAGAAGTCCAGAATCACTGAATTCCGACTTACGATGAATTTACTACGAATTTTATAAGACTACTGATTTATGAAGAAAAGACCCTACGAATTTTGATATTAAAAACGAGGAAAACGAATAGGATGTATTTATAAAGATACAAAACCCTATATCTTAACCTACAAGTTATCCATATTAGAATATGATCCAAATTTTAGGCCCAATAGTCTAACCCAATTTTAAATCCTAGTCCTTTTCTAATTTTAATCCTTTTTATTCTATTATTCTATTATTAATCGAATTCTAAAAAATTACGGGATATTACATACTACCCTCCTTAAAAATAATTTGGTCCCCAAATTCATAACAAACCTATACGTCTACTCTCGCTAATCTCCTATAGGACAAACTTAAATTATGGTCCACAAGATCGAATCCTAGGGAATGTACTAGTCCCATACCTAATACACTCCGAAGAACAACCTGGCTCTGATATCAACTGTAACAGCCCGCACTTCCGGACTATTAATTCTAAATCAAAACTAAATTACAAAATACAATTTACTAATCCAAAATCTATTACAAAGGTGACTATTACAAAAGCGCAGCTAAAAACAGAAGTCCAAACGCCAATCTACTCCTATTCTAAGGTCCTCGAATTCCAATGCTATCCAACTCGAACTCTTAGTCGAAACCTGAAATTGTAAGTAATGAGCTATACAGCCCAGCAAGCAACTACCGTTTGACAGCTCAAAATAATATTGTAAATCTTTTTCGAAAACAGAATTTAAACATGCTTGACACATAACATAGATCACACAAAATCACACATATATTCGATAACAAGGTGAACAAAGATGCACACGATATAATCAATAATCATAATCAAACACATTTTATAATCCACATAATCAAATTTCTTAATCAATCAAAATCTTAATAACAAATTATTATTTTTAGTCCCACAGTCCTAAATCACACCTTATGCCACACTTTGCCAGTGACCCGCATCTAATACTTTATGCCACAATTCCCAAGTGACCGGGTTCTAATTCTTATTCGATGGGGGGCTAGTTCACGTCCCTCGTCAAGTGCAACCAAAGCTTGACAAGGTCTCGATGTGTTCCAGAACGTGCGCAAACTAGTTCTAAGTTCTAAGTATCACACTATCCAGTGATCGAATTCTAATTCTTATACGTGATTAAGACTGGGGATTTATTTGAATTCGTTTCTTATCAATCACATTTTAATTTCATACACACGACAATCAAAAAAAATATTTGAGCACATGAATCAAACAATATAAGATACATTACACAATAATACGGAGCGATAAAGATTCACTTGCGTAATCAAACTAATAATTCAAGTTTCAAAATATACGGAACAACGAATAATCACTTACAGAACACGTAAGCAACAAATAATACAGAGCAACAAAAGTTACTTGCCTCAATCACGCAAACAGATAATTCACATTAGAATACACAATCAATCCTTAGCAACCCATCAAAAACGAAACATCTAAAATCTCGATCTTCTCCATGACTCCAATTCTGATCAGATCCTTATTGATCCATTTTGACCCTTTAAACGACATTTTCTTGGAAAACACAAAGCACGAAAGTTGTAGAGAACGAAAAGATCTTTCCGTGAAGTTCAGAATCACTGAATTCCGACTTACGATGAATTTACTACGAATTTTACAAGACTGCTGATTTATGAAGAAAAGCCCCTACGAATTTTGATATTAAAAACGAGGAAAACGAATAGGATGTATTTATAACGATACAAAACCCTATATCTTAACCTACAAGTTATCCATATTAGAATCTGATCTAAATTTTAGGCCCAATAGTCTAACCCAATTTTAAATTCTAGTCCTTATCTAATTTTAATCTTTTTTATTCTATTATTCTTTTATTAATCAAATTCCAAAAATATTACGGGATATTACATCTCACCTGCATCCACATCCCCAACTCCAATCTCCCTCCAACCCAAATCAAATCCAACCCACCTGCATCCACATCCCCAACTCCAATCTCCCTCCAACCCAAATCAAATCCAACCTAAATCAAATTCCCAACTCTAACCCCAATTAAATAATTTTAATTGAGAAGTCGGTTTGACCTCTTTGAGACATGTGATTTCAGTGGCTCATGTTCTCCGTCTCCAATCACTAACAAATCCAGTATAAACAAATTCGCGCATGTTGATAATTAATGGATTTGTGTGAATGAGATTTGTTTGAATTCTTAGAAGAATGAATTGGTATGAATTCTGTTGATATCACTTGCATATACTACTTTATGTGTTATTAGTTGAATTTTAGTAAGGTTTGCTGAGGTTTGTTGAAATTTTGGTTGTGGCCGCCATATTTTTACTCTATTTGACCGGATTTTTTTTCGATTTCCACCAGAGAAATCAAAGGGAGTTGTGTTGTTGTTTGATATTAATCAAGTACTGGACATATGGTTTGGAGTGAAAATGGGTAAAAAAATCAAGCGAAATGGGATGTTTTGGTCTCGTACGAGGCTTCCGGAGAACCTGACCGGACTTGGGCTAGCTGGTCGGAATCTGGAAAACCAAATATCCGGCAGCTTGTTCTTGAGCCCCGACTGATGTTCTAGAGGACCCAAATTTGTTTTATTAACACGTTTGCAACCCATCTTTTTTTAAATAATTAATTAATTAAAATATATGAATTTTTAGAAATTATTTAATAAATAATTTATTGGGTGAATATTAGTGAATTACCCAATTATCCTTGATAAGTTAACGGCCTTAGTACAAATTTGACCGCAACCACGTTTTTGAAAGGCGGAATGGAACTTCGGTCACCGTTCCGTGAATATGAAAGTCCGGCCAATATTTTGAAAATGCGTGTATATCTTTACTCATTTTTTTAACTTATGATTGACTAAATGTACTTGGTACCAGTGTAATCCGAGCCTTACGTTAGGGAGGAGTTTGGTATTGCGAGGAAGAAGAAGAATGTGGACATTGAAGTTTACATCATTTTACTACTGAATGGCTGTAATCAAAGAATCTATATTGTAAATCCAAAATCCGGTTTTGAGACAAATGAGGCAGCAATAAAGCTAAACCAAACATAACACTACCAGCTGACAATTGAATTGTAAGATTGTCACTTGAGAGTAAATTAGCCGTTAGCATGGTGAAGTTACTGGCACAAAAATTAAGAAACTGAAAGCTACATGAATAAGCACTAGGTGGAAGAAGTTACCAGAAAATGAGTTGCCACTCAAATGAAGCTTGGCACGTAGGCCATTAGAAGCTCACCAAAATATTTGCATAAGTAGTTAGCGGAAAAATGGAAGACAAACATAAGCTGCATAAGGCTGTTCATGCGGTGGAAGCACTTGTCAGTTTGAGCTCAAGAAGTGCCTTCATGCCTTCTAACCATTGTTGAACAGAATTATGAGACATGCCAGGTTTTAAAAAATTATTATAAAATGTCCATGGTTGTAATTTTTTTTGTCAAAATATTAATGTAATATCCTTGTAAGGCCTTCTACTATTTTATAATAAAATTTGAAATAAAAATTCTATCTTTTTTTATGTTCAGTCGAGGCTCTAGCCTAAAACGTAAGTCAGTTCCGACCTGGTTCCGTCACTGCTACAAAAAATACCGCTGTCACGGTTAAGCTATCCGTACAAACTTTGTGCTCAAAGTCATTGTACAATTGTATATTATTACCACTGGCTTTTATATCCCTGTAAATTAGTTTAATGCAGCAGCTTGTTCCCTCAATACAAAGAGGTTTGTTTTTTTTGGGTGATCTTTCCAGCATAATGGAGAGGATGAATGATCAGGAATTCAGGATGATGGATGCGGATGAGTACAGAAAGCCGAGGACAAAAAGCAAAAGCCCATATTGTAAAAGGTCCGTTTACTTGTGAACTCCAAAAACCATCCACAATGATCCAATATTTTATGGGCCTGTACATGGGTCAATAGTATTTAATATTTATAAATACTTTCATTTATTTTAAATTTGATAAAAAAAATTATATATCATAATTTGCAAAAGATCAACATTTTTATAGTTTAATCTGTCTTTTGAGTCCAAATAATTGTATATTTATTATATCCAACTAAGCTCATATTATGAACCTACTATCAGAATTTTAATATTTAAACTAAATATTAATACAAAAAAATATCAGTATAAATATATAAAATATAATTTAAATAAAAATATGAGCCAAATATGATTGTAAATGACACACTACAAGTATATTGCAATGTACACCCCATCACATGGATTGGCTTCACAATCAAGTAATACAATCATTACAGCATATTATAGTTATAGTTCGTGTGCTTGTGTATGAAGATTATGTGCACGAAAGAAACAATGATAAGGTAACCGAAATAATTCAAAATGTTTATTAAAGTAGTAGTATCTATTAGCTTCATTGGTAAGTATAGTCAATAAGATTGTGCTGGTGGAGAGGTGCCAAATTGTAAACGTAATTTTAAATTTTCCTAATTACGACACTTTGATGTGCCATAAATTTTACCCATATTCATCTTAACTCACCTATAAATTATAAATTTCAACATGAATCGGGACTTAAATAATTGGTTTTGACATTAAAATAATTGAAATTAATTATTTTAATTATATTAAAAAATAATTATTCAATATATACTTTTCAAATGAAACTGATAAGAAATACTCGGTAAAAATTGATTTTCAGAATTTTATATTAATATTTTTAAAAAATTATATTTTATATTAATTATTTCGCATTTGTATGCGTTTGTAGTAGTATACAAGGTTTAGGTACACAAGAAATGATGGCTGTGGACCGACGGAGCACAACTATGAAATGTACATCAATCAGAGCTGCCGTATCTGACTCGAAAAGAATATTACTCACCATACTATTATTAACAACAATAAAGTTGACAATGAAATCTATTATCATTTCTGTTGTTTTTATTTCATTCACCCTCTTAGATTTTTATCAATCAACTTTTCAGTTTCTGCAAGTCTCAGCAAACTGAAACACCGTTTTTAACAGCTTCTTCAACATAATTCACATTTAACAAACATATACAACTACCACTGTACTTTTTCAGTATTGACATCCACAGAAACAGAGGGTAACTAAAGATCTTGTACTAATACTTTCAAGATTTGTTTGCCAAATTGTGTCTTGAAGAAGTGGTAAGTAATAAGCCCATGCCAGATCAATTTTATCTGTAAACTTAAGATACACACCTCTTCATTAACCCCTTTACTTATTTCTTGTTACATACTTACATATATATTTATATATATCTCCTTCTCTCTCCTGTTTTTCATTTCTGGTGAATCATGTTCGTTGTTCAAGAATCACTGGTATGTTATCTCAGCATATCGTTATTTTTTCTATTTTTTTTCTTTCTGTGCTTGTTTTTTATATGTTAGGTATATAATGTTTGATTGTTTGCATTTTAATTGAATTTAAGTTTGTGTAGCATTTTTTCAAGATTTGGTTGGACAACTGTGTTTTTGGTATAATGGTTTTAATTATTTAGAGCATCTGTTGGGAAGTTACTGAACACCATTGTTTTTAGTTTTTTTTTAATTTCCCTTCCTGAAGCAGTTGCAAAGTTACCGGATTAAGATGTTGAGAAGGGTTCGAGCTTCGATAGAGGCATATGCAGTTCGACCAATATAAATAGTGATGAAGCAAAATTCATGTGATGCTTTTTTTTCTTATAAATATGTGTGTTTAATTTAGGTTTTTCTTAAGGTTTTGTCATTTAATATATTTAAGTGTTAATGATCAAGGTATCAATTGTTATGTTAAAGTAGAAGCTCTGTTGCACTTGCACCTGGTTGTTTATGCTATTACTGTTTCTTTTTAAGCTGAATTTTTAACTTTTGTTTCAGTATATTGAAGTTCTCCGAATTGTTATCCTCAAATATGTCATTATTGATTATTATTTGTAGATAATTTAGTTTTGAGGTATGGATAAAGAAAAAGAAGACGAATACTCACCTACAGGAGTACTTGAGGACTACTTAAAGAATATAGAATCCGACAGTGTCTCTACCAAAGAAAGCACTTCAGAATTTGAAGATCAACACTTCTCAAAACCCACTTCACGATGGGCCGGTTTTGTGCAATTAATCAAAACTAAGTCAAAGAGACACATAGGCACCCTGCATCCTTTTAATCTTTCTAGAAGATTTAGCAGTAGCATGAGAGAAAACGTGTTAGCAAGTCCCCCCACTGAATCAGATTTGAACTATTTTAAGCCTCATTGGAAGAATTTTACCCTCTCGCAACTTCAATCTGCTACCAACAATTTTTCCCATGGTTTGTAATTTTCTTGTCAGTTGAGATAGCGACAGTGCATAATATGCTGAAATTGTCTAACTTAATTTGATTTTTGGGCTATAGAAAATCTAATTGGAAAGGGAGGTTATGCTGAAGTTTATAAAGGATGTTTGCGAGATGGCCAATTTGTTGCAATTAAGAAACTGACTAAAGGATCTCCTCAGGATAGGATAGGAGACTTTCTAGCAGAGCTTGGGATCATGGGCCATGTCAACCATCCCAACACTGCCAAGTTGATTGGGTACGGGGTTGACGGAGGCGTTCACCTTGTTTTGGAGCTCTCTCCTCATGGTAGTTTAGCGTCAGTACTTCATGGTTGGTATAACTTATCTTTGGTCTTTTAGAGTTCACGTTTTAATTTTGCAAAGTGCAAATATGGTTTTGTCTGTTGACATTTAACTGCTGGAATAATTTACAGTTTCAAATAGGAGATTAAAATGGGGTATTAGGTATAAGGTTGTCATGGGAACAGCTGAAGGTCTTGTTTATCTTCACGAAGGTGGTCAAAGAAGAATTATCCACAGAGATATCAAGGCTGCAAATATATTGCTTACAAAGGACTTTGAACCTCAGGTACCTTCACATTTAATCTCGGTGGCCTTTCGAGTTCAGTTTTTATCAATATATAGTTGGTAAAACGGCATATCCTGAAATGTTTTTTTTTCCTTTTTGTATAACACGAATTCAGCTTTTTTACTTGGGTTTGATCAGATTTTCCATTATAGTTTCACTGTTTTATACAGATTTGTGATTTTGGGCTTGCCAAATGGCTTCCAGAGCACTGGACTCACCACACCGTGTCAACATTTGAGGGCACATTTGGGTTCGTTTATCTGTCTTCTTTTCTAGAGCCTGCTTATTCATTTAGAGTGGTACATCAGTGGATGTAGGTTTCATTACTTATTCATATAATTATAAATTCATAATTTGGCAGCTATCTTGCTCCTGAGTTCTTGATGCATGGCATAGTAGATGAGAAAACTGATGTTTTCGCATTTGGTGTACTGCTATTGGAACTCATTAGTGGACGTCGAGCTTTGGATTACTCACAACAAAGCCTTGTGATGTGGGTATGTTTTAATCCGTTCTCATCTTCACCTTTTTCAAGTTCTCTTACTAATGAATATCTATAAATATTTATTAATTATGCGGGCATTAAGACTTAATGTGTTCATTACAGGCAAAGCCTTTGCTCAAGAAGAATGACATAAGAGAGCTTGTTGATCCTTTACTTTTTGACGACTACAACTCCCTACAGATGAACCTCGTAGTTTTATCTGCCTTTCTGTGTGTGCAGCAGTCATCTATCAGGCGTCCTCGAATGAGTCAGGCACATACTGATCCTTAACTCAAATAAATCATTAGTAAATTCCAACAAAGTAAGATCAAAACTGCAGTAAACTTCGTTGGATAAAAATTTAGTACTAGATAGTGATCTCAAGGAGATGTATGAAAACAATATTCAGTCTTTTCATTTTATGTAGAATCTAGTAACTGTAGGACTAGGGATGACATACTCATTTCCCTTGCAGATATTACAGATTTTGAAAGGCGACCATATGAGCTTGGAGATGGTGAAAAGATGTAGAAAGTCATCATATTGGAAGAGGTACTCTGAAGAACTTTTTGATGCTGAGAATCATCATCTTACCGCATTTCGGAACTCAAATGTTGTTAACAGGCCTAAACAGAGGCCTCTGCAGATGCCTCTGCATGAATGGCTTGTTTGAACATCATATTTTTTCTGGCTAGCTATCAAAAACATATTTTATAGCCCATGCCAAAAGTCCATAGAGTAAATATCCAGGTAGATATCAAAAGAAGTATATATCTATTTTTGGTTGAGTAGATGATGTTATCTTTAATATTTATATATTACCCTAATAGATCGAACCGCTTTAGTTAATTATAGACACAATCAGGCATTCAATGACTTTGTTCATGTAAATAGTTCAATACTTGATGATAATGTTGTCATTTGTAGGTCTGTAACATACGTTTACATGATGCACGTACATTTAATATCTAATGCTACAAGTTGTTTATTTTATTTCCCCGGAACTCATTATCAGTACTTAATCTCGATGCGAGTTAGACTCATGACTGTATTTATCTGAAATAAGTGTCATTTTAGAAGCTTTAGATTTCGATGATCACAAACTAAGTCAATGAACACGTAACTAGCCCAATGGTTACAAAAGGCTGATAAAATTTTGAAACTCCGGCATGCATTTGTTATTAGTCCATAGCATCTTAAAAACAAATTGACGGACAATTGCTTGGTCTTCTGTCTTTAGTTTAAGGGAAAGCTGAAGAATACGGTTACCATTTACCAACTTTCTCTAAAGGCTGAAGTTCACCTAAACTACTTCCTCCTAGAGTTTTAAAAAAGGTTGAAGTTCATTTTTTATATCCGTACAAGCTAAGTTTTTCTAGCCTATATTTCTAACAATATCTTAAGATGGAATTGAGAACATAAAGAAATAAATTAAAACTACTTTGTGGTAATTTACTTTGTGGGTCAGAGCAAATTCAATACTAGATCAAAAATGCATATAGCCATAATTATAATATGGATCAAAAAGTGGTTTATGGTGCTAAAATAACACTTAAACTTTTTTGTGTTAAAATAGCACTTCAATTCTGATGCTAGTTGTATCTTACAACCAAATAATTCCATAATTACCTAAAATTTTATCCTAACTCATTCATTTTAATTTAAAGTGAACCTCCTTGTATTTCATTATTAATTATTTTATGATATGACAAGGATGACTACAAACATTCTTCGTCTTAAATATAAGACCAAATATCTATTTATGCATTTAGCTATATATTGAAGTTGAATTTTATGATTTTAGTATTACATTATAGTTATAAGAATAAATATAGGTATGCATTGTACTTGCTCTAGAGAATCTGATCGGAAAGTTTATAATGATTTTATATAGCATATTTACGTGACCATGTTATAGGTGATTTAGAATGTTGATTTGTGGTGATTTTATATAAGACTAGTTATGGTGCCAGCTATCAAATATTAATAATTTGAAATTGACTTTGTCTTAAATTTTGATTAAATTATAACAAAATATTTTCTATGTTACTGACTACTTATTTGAGGAGTACTATATTTAGAAAATTCTACATGCTAAAACTGAAGCATTTATTATGAGTAACATAAGATGTTAAAAATATAATTAGTAACATAGCTGTGAGTCATTTCCCAATAGAAGCAACTAATTATTAAGTAGCAAGAGCTTAGAAATCGAAGCCTTTGAACTAGTTAAAAGTCAGGTGATAATGGACTCCCTTAAACAACTCCAGCACAATATGTTCAGTTTGTAAAATCTCTGTATCGCGAGGTCAGTTGGTTTTATAGTTTTCTCATTTTTGAAAAATTTCTTTTTATAGATATTTAATTTCACCCTAAAAATGCTTATCTGACTAATCTTTGATGCTAGCTTCCGGGAATTTTACTTGATTTTTATACCATTTTGGATTTATTATGGTGGATTGTTGTTTCTTGATTTGTTTACAGAAAACCGTGGATCGCCAATTTATTGACATGCAAAAGCTGAGTGATGATCCACAATTTCTTTCAGTTCTTGAGAATGGTTTTGATAATGTTTGGGAGAGTGTGTCACACAAGCTAGAAATTGCAATGTCAGTTTCTTTCTGTTATTTGTTTATGTCTATTTTTTTTAATTTATTTATTTTAGGTTTAAAAATAGTTTATTTAATTTAACAGTGAGCAGAAAAATGTCAATCGGGAACTCAATGATGCTGTCCACAGGTTGAAGGGTTCAAGCATGAGGTCATCCCCTATTTATTTATTCTAGTGATAATATGTAACATAATTTTTATTTAACATAATGCACCTAAAAAATTTAAATATGGTTGAGTAGATATTTAGATAGGTTTTTTTATCATTAAAAATACTTTTCATAAAATAATTTGTGTAAATGTGAAGGTGTCTATTACTAACCAACTTCATAAGCTAATATTAATTAAGAATACATCTAACTAATCATATTTCTTTCCTGAATAACAACATTGACGCTAAAAAGGTGACAACTCTATGCCTTGCCTTTGAAGATCATTATAGTACTCACAACTATGAAGCGTGAGTTTTACTTTTCTCCTACTTTTACTATAATAACAAAATTCAAAATTTACAATTAAATTTGTTCCAATGTTAATATTAACAACTCGATTGTGTATCAATTTCATAGAGTAAAATAAGGTTGATACAGTAAATTTGCACAAGTTTGACGTTATGCACATTAGTTAGCGGGTAGGAACTCACCCTCGTTATAATGGACATAATTTCTATGTTTTCCTTAGGCATGATTAGATTATTAGTGCTTTTCTATAATGGAAGTCTTAAGAATGTCATAAATCCAACCAATTTAGCCAGAAGGAATGGATTCGTTGAATGTCCGTACATCAAGATTTGTTTAGCTAAAATAGATGTGAATGTGCTCAATTTGTGAAAATTGACATACTTCCCAAATATAAATTACTTAGTTAGAGTACTCGGTGTACATATAAATTTGGTTATTAATTTAGTTTTTAGATTCTCAGTGGTACATCATAGTCTTTTGTTCAGGTTTGGATCCCTTCCGCCTCTTCATAAAAAGGAAATAACATTTGCATGAAATTTTATTACATAAAATTTTAAAAATAGTTGCATAATTTTTTAGTGAGTACCAATATTTGGGACCTAAACATGGTTTCCTTATTAGTATAGATAGTTGATAGTTGATAACCCAAAACACGGGACCGAGACTAAAATATCGAATTAATATTTGTAGAGAATTATTCATAATCTGTGCGAAACACGAATTAAAATTAATATATTATTATCAAATATTAAATTGGTACCTGCAAAAAATAGTTACGTGGTTAAAAAGAATCGAATCAGTTATGAAATTTTCCACTATAATTCTATTTTTTCATTGTTTTACTTGATATGGAAATCTAACATATTAGTTTTATTTTTGTGAAACGAATTGTATCTCTTTTTTATGAACCAAATATATGTTCTTTAGATAATTTAATATTAATTAATATTATTTGATAATTATCTTATAATTAGCCTTTTCAATATAGTTTATTTAATATTACCTAATTATCGATAAGAATTAATTTACAAATTAAAAGTAAATAGATGTTATTAAAATTAATTTAATATTACTTAATATAATCTAAATCCAGCCCATAAATTTGTTATTGTTAAAATATCTTTTTTAATTTTAAGTAAATAAACGTTGAGATGGACAGTAACAAATACGATCGTTAAATCAATAATTTTCAGTTTAAAAGTTAATAAATGTTACTAAAGTCATTTGCTATTACTTAATTATTTTTTAAATAATATTATCCAATTTAAAAGTAAACTGACACTTGACACTAACTAATACTCTAGAAAATAAAGTTCACAGTGAATAGAAGTCAATTCGTGTTAATAGTTTACTTTGCGGTTTGTAGTTTTTCAAAATAAAAGTAAATTTATGTTATTTTACTTAATTTAATGTAACTTAATAAAATTTTAATATAATTTATAAATAAATAAAGTTTACAGAGAATATAAGTCAATTCGTGTTAGTAATTTACAAAGAAGAGAAGTCCTGTGTTAAAAACAAAGTTTATAGAGAATAGAAGTCAACTTATGTCAGGTAAGTACCAAAATTTGGTACTTTGGTACTTTTCGCACCAAATTATACATGGTTTTGCTTATTAATAAAGAGTATAGATTGGTTTGGAGGGTTCTCTGTACATAAGAGAAATGCATTATAGCACTCAATGTATTTCTTATGAAGTAAAATGCTTTAGAAATTTTTTACAATATATATATATATATATGATTGAAATTGGCAAAGCTTTTTGCATTTAGAAATTCCATTATTCTTTTTTGATTTTTTTGTTGTTGTCCTTTCTGCTACTCTATTTTTAAAGAATATATTATCTCTGTTATGTGCAGCTGCAACAACAAATCATCAGCGCAGGTGGATCGATCCCAATTCTGGGATAATTAAGCTTCCGATGGTGGGGCGATAGTCTAAGTGTTTTTTAAATATTTAATGTCTAGTATTAATGGTGGGGCGATAGTCTAAGTGGTTTTTATAAAGATCTATACAAAGGGAATTAAATCATCAACCAAGGATTCCGAGTTAAGAAACTCTTATCAGAATGATGTGACTAGGGTTTTCAAGGATAATAAGCAATGAGTTGATAACCAAGGAAGAAAATATTGAAAAAGAGTCATAACGTTGTTTCACAAGATAGAGGTTTCAAGTTTGAGGGTTATGTAAGGGATATATCTAGTGACAAAAAATGGGTATGATTGCAAGGGTTTATGTAAAGAGTCGGTAAATCGAAGGTGTAGGAGTACAAAGAATAACGGTTAATCAAGAGAGAATACATTATCAAAGCATATGAGGTTTTATAGTTTATAGGGATGACATTTGCATAATCTCAATCTAAAATCAGAATATTCACAACAACATATCAGGGCGACAACAATATTAAAAAGATCGATATACGAACATGCTATCATAATTAAAAGAAGTGGTTCGGTACATGTAACGTCTGGGAAATATTATGTAATTTTTATCAGTAAATAATTATTATAAGATTTTTATGTGAATTTTAGTGAATTATTTGATAATTGATATGAATATTGGATGTTTATTTCTGATGAAAATGTGGATATTTTAATTTTTAATTATCCAGAATTAAATATAGATAATTTTGGTAATTTTCTAGTAATTTATGGATACCTATATGATTTTATAAGGATTTATAGAATTAATAAAGATTATTTTACATAATTATAAAATTAATCTTCAGAATCAGATCGTTTTTACGTTTCTACAACCCGAAACTCTTCCGAAAACTCCTTCCTAACCTAATCTGATAATTCTGAACACTTTTCATGTTTTGACTTTTTCGATCCGGGGTACGGTTTGACATGTACGAGTCCCGGTGTGAAATTTTCAATACGCAAATCATTTTATATATCGATAAGAATCCATATTCTCAAAAAGCGAGACATTATTACCTTATTTTTGTATAAAGTGTTTTATAAGAAGGTCTGTTTTGATAATTATCCAAATCGGGTATTAAAATTGTATCGTCTTTTTAGTTACATAACGGCTAAGTACCTATTTTCGGATCCGATCTGTAAATGTAATTATCGAATTATTAATAAATAAAATATGTAATGGTTCTGTCAGCTATGCTTTGCTGTATTACTAATTGTTTGTGGTTTGTTGGATGCGAAGATTAATTTTATAATTAATTATCGAGCAACATGAATGTAATTCATTTTTAAGTAATTTTACTGAATACTTATTCTTATAAATGCTAAAATTATTTTTAAAATTATTTTTGTTGCTCTATAATTTTATTTCTTATTTTTAGGAGTTTATAAAATTTAGAAATCAATATTTTATTGATTATTTATCTCTGAATAATTTTCTGATTGCATTTAATTGTAAAATCAATATCTAATTCTAGAATGCTTCAAAAATCATGAAAATTTTATTTTATTAACTTTTAAATATTTCTAGAATTTTAAAATTGTTTCAGAAATTTTCTGACTTGTATTTAACCGCACGTGTATTCGTTAACTCATAAAATACGGGTTTGGTATGCGATCCCAAAAATGGTTTATAAACTTTTTTTTTGAACATTTTATTTATTACTCCCTCCGTCCCTTTCGATTGTTTACATTTTTGAGAGAGTGCCCGACACGCATTTTAAGGTGCATATAAAGTATAGTTCTGTAACTTTTTTATACAATTTTCTTTTTCTGAATAAAAGTTGAGTGTTTTAATTTTTATTCAGAAAAACAAAATTGTAAAAAAAAATTAGAGAACTATACTTTATATGCACCTTAAAATGCGTGTCGGAGACTCTCTAAAAAATTTAAACAATTGAAAGGGACAGAGGGAGTAGTATTTAACTACCCCGGAAATTCTAAAGTTATTTTCATAAAAGTTTCGGGTTATCTTACCCGTAAATTATTCGTTGAATCTGTAATTACGGAGTAAAAATCAGATAAGGGCTTCATTTCTTTTTCTTTTTCCATTCTTTATCCTGCCATAACAATTGCCACCGCCTCCATCAATCTCTCTCGACTCAATTCTCTCTCTCTCTCTCTCTCTCTCTCTCTCTCTCTCTCTCTCTCTCTCTCTCTCTCTCTCTCTCTCTCTCTCTCTCTCTCTCTCTCTCTCTTCAGTCTCTCTCAAATCCCTCTGTACTTCCTTTTCTTTTTTTTAATCTCTTCCTTTCTTTACTCTTTTTTATTCTCTTTCTTATCCCCTGCCTTTCCTCTATTTTTCGGTGAATTATTCCGGCGCCGCCTTTGTTCCGGTAAGATGCTCGATTCTCCGACCATCTGTCTGTATATACGCGCATTTTGTGCGCGTTTGTGTGTGTTATTATGGTGTGCGTGTGTCCAGTGTGCGTGTGTGTCTGTGTGGAGGTATTAACCCTGTTCGGTTGCTATTTCTTTTAAGTTTCCAGTTACCGCCGGCCTAACTCCGGCGAGGCGACCCCTTTTCCCTGTTTTCCAATTAGGCGTGCGTGTATGGCGCGTGTATCTATTTGGTTTCAGTTGTGTTGCCTGTTACTGTGATTCGCTTACTTCTGATATTATTATTTTATTAATTCTGCAGGGTTTGGTTGATAATTGTTTCGTGATATAAATAAATTGCATGGAATTATAATATTTAATCGGTGAATATTCGCGTTGGAAACCCAATTTATACAGGTACCCGCGAATTTTTACCGCCGTCGGCGATGAGCCTCGGCGAGCCGACGATGGGCGATGATGATTTTTATCTGAGTCCTACTATTTATTAATTAAATAAAATTAGTTTGGTAAAAATTAATTGCGAAATGAAAAATACTAATAAATAAAATAATACGAATAAAAATACTGAATGAAAATAATTAACAACTGAATTGTGTCGGTGAATTGGGATTGCGAATGGTGGTTGGATGTTGTTGTTGTGATTGGATTGTTGTTCTGATTGACGTCGGATTGATTCGACAGGTAGACCGATAAACAAAGGAGATGCTGCCCGATTTTCGGGAAATTAATTTCGAAAATACGGGAACGTAACCTATAATTATCGGAGACGTCGAATAACTATATATATATAGTTATATTATACGAACTTAATTACGATTGAGACAAAATAATTTATAAATAAATGATTACCTATTTTTCCAAAACGATGAGTATGCGTTTTTTCCGAAAATAAACACCGAACCGGATTTCGAAAATGTGAACCATAACTGATATGTGTATCTCAATAATGTATATAAATACGAGTTGGGTTACAAAAGCGTATGGGTATAATATGATGGTGGTGTTAAGTCAAACGAAATGATTATCTGAATTAGGATATTTCAACCCTGTAGGTCCTAGTCGGAAGACCCGAGATTTGACGTTGGACTAGGAATGATCAGTGATTAATTATCAGACTCAACAAGATTCCAATTGAAGGATGTGAAGGATATGATTGTATCCAGAATAGGATAGTGGTTGGACGATAAAGCCAAACGTTCAAGGCAATTAAAAAGTCAACTGATAAATCGCCATTAACGACATTCTCTCTCGAATGGTTTTATGATTCCAAAACCGGAAAAAACCCTGATTCAGGAGTTGAATCGGGGAATCGCTTGTCATTTTTGGATTTTAGTTAAAGGCCGGTGACAGCAAACGTTTATTCGCTCACTCACTCAAAATAAATAGAATTGTTTAAAATTGTTTTAAGATTTTGTCTGGGAGTTTTTCCTTTGTTATTAATATTTGAACTCAAATTATATACTTGCTGGTCATTTTTGGCTCACTCTTGCTTTGTCAATTCTTATTTCTGCCAGAAACAGGTAAGGATAAAAATGAATAGCTTAGATAGACAGCAGAAGTTTGAGAAATCTCCGCTGCGAGAAGTGGAAGAAGTTAGAAGAATATGACACGAGCATTAGTTCAAAGGTATTTACACTTGTATTATAGTTATTGTGAGTTGTAAAGAGGCAGATTCTTGTTTCATACCATAACCTGTAAACGATCCGGATTCAAGGGGTTAATTGAATATTCTTTTGTTTTATGTAAAGACTGTTTTTGTGACACCAAATCTTGACCCCGGATTTGGGTTGTTACAAGTTGGCATCAGAGCTGCAGGTTATTGGTCACTGAAATAAGAATAGGTGAGAGTAAGATAGGAATGATAGGTCGTACAGGATAGGAAAGACCCTAGGCATACTCATGCTACGTTGAGTTGAGAGCGAATTAGGGTTAACAGATCCGATACGGAATGGGTAAGCCAGGATTGGTGAGGGAAGTGTAAGGCGAATGTCGCAACGCTATAGGTATATTGAGTTCTCAGATCCTACAGTAATGAGGAATCGACAAATCGATGGAGACGGGGTATGTTACCCTACTTTTCATGTGGTTTTGAAGACTATGCGATCGATTCTTGTGGGAATTGTGTAAGAAAAGCTACGATTTAACTTAGAATTAGGTATTAGGACGAGTTCCACGTCGGGAGCAACCAGTTGATGGAAGCTGATGAGGAACCAACGTTGCACGTTTTGAAGGCACCATTGTTGCGAGAAGATTCTTATCACCCATCAGGAGCTGCGCGAGGAATGATAGCTACCTTAATAGGTGTAAGTAAGACTAGCAAAAAGATGCGACCCTATCTACAGACGGAACGTTCGAATTACATGCGTGATTGCAAATATAACGTCAAGGACGATGACAAGAATGTTAAAGATAGTACTAGATGTCAGCGTTGCGGTGGAATTGCGAATAAAATGATATACAACGGTAAATGAAGTTTCGTCGACTGATAAGTGCGAGCCGAATCCGAGGAAATGTGGAAGTGGTACCAAAGTGAAGAGACCCTTATATGGGCATCCTTTCAATTAGAGATTTCATGGGTAAATCATAAAAATAGCAAGTAACTTATATAGTAATGACAACCAAATATTTGATTTCCAAAACTTTAAAATGAGATGTCGGAAAAAAAATATTTCTTAATCACTTTTAGAATTTTTTTGCATAAAATAAGTTTCACAATTTGGTTATCGAATTACTACTTAAGTTCTTGTTATTATAAACAGAAAATGACCTAAAAGAAGAATGGAATTAGAATAAGTGATGTTAGTCCGAAGGATCAAGTAGACCCACCAACATGAAGAAAGTTTAAAGTTTTTCGTGAAAGACGAAAGTAAACTTTGTTTAATAAAATCAGTAATTGAATCAATATGTTAAAATATTACTTACCCAATTTATAAAATTGTTAAAAATTTAACAAAATTTGTGATTTGAGCGGTTAAGGGTGATTGAAGAAAATGAAAGAATCTTCTAGATGGTTGGAGAAGAATCATATTTCTATCGACGAAATTGAGGCGTTGCGTGATCGACGGTTATTCTACGTGACATAGAAGAGATCTGAAGCAGTGATTATAAATTTCGGGGAGGACGCGATTAAGCTCAAATTATTGAAGCATTTGGTGTGAAGGTATTTCCAGGCATCATTTCGAAGCATCATTTCGAAGCAATGAGGTAACTTAAATCGTAAACCTGTATCCGAATGATCCTGAAGGAAGATGTAGGCAAAGCATGTAAGGTGATCGACACTAACATCCTTTCTTCTAATACGGTAGTATATGTTTTTCTTGATTCTTGAATATGTATGAGCTTCTCCTGTTGATAAATTATATGAGGCAAAAATGAAAGAAAAATTCCTGTATTTCTTCTGAATTGTTTCTCTTCTCAAATCCTTGAGTCCGGATTGAGATAACAGTGTTGTGATATGACGCTTTGTCGAAATGACGAAGAGTCGGGTGGGACGCCACCTAATCATGTGCTGTATGCCATATAGTATGAAAGACTGGCCATCTTGAGTACGAATATGGTTGTCTCATTCTTCACTCATTTTTCTTCCTTCAATTTTCTGATTTACAAATTCTCCCAATCGTTTAGTGGCATTGTTATTCCCTATTCAGTTTTCAATCCAAATCATATTCACAAACTCTCCTCTTGCATCGAGTTTGTTCTCTGACGATTACAAAAGAAATAGAATAGTCCCGTGCGACAGGTAGAATTACGTGTCGAAAGAGAATATGATTGCAAGCCGATAAATGGGGGACATTTGCGAGCAAGGAAAAATGGATACACCGACAACGCGGTCGTGGAAAAGACATCAAATCGGACAGTTGTTCGTGTTACGAGGATCTCGTCAGTATGATAGATTGCGTTAACGTGATGCACTTCAATCCAGAGGATTTCGACGTGAAATGAATGGTTAGCGAATCGTACCTTAACTACAAAATAAGGAAGTATGGTGGTGTGCGTCTGACAAAGCAAGCAAGTGGCAGGATGATAATCAAAGATCAAGGGAATTCTGAACAATGACTCAGACTATGCAATTACTACGTGAAACATCCCTTCGTCACTGGAAGATACTTGTCGTAAAGATTCAAGATGGGAGAAATCTTAAATGTAATCAAACTTTGAACGTGTTCTTCAAGAATTGTGAAGTTCTCTAACTTGCGTAAATAAGTGATTGTGAATTCAATGCTCATACCCGGGTCAGTGACGAAAGTTCGATGCGAATCCATAAGTGGAGATGAAGCAATGGTGACTCGATTGTGAAACTTTTCAAGAAATAATGATCTAACGATTGAGCTTCTACCAGATTGTGACGGTAATAATGAAGACCATGCACAGTTATTAAAAGATAAACCGATAATAAAGGTCAAAAATAAATTAAAAGAATTATAAAATCAAACCTTAAGTTCATTAATAACATTCGTAATATTTTGAATGGACTGAGAAGGGTATGGTTATATTAATCATTGTTGGGTGTAAGACCCAATTTCCCAATTAAAAAAAAGATATATGTTATGCCAATTAATAATACAATATGCTGATCAAAACGATATAATCTGAATTGTGTTGAATGGATGGATGTGGTTTGATTGGGAGTGGACAGGATATGATTATGGACGATTTGGTTTGATTGAGGATGTCGGCTTGAGCTCCGACTGGTATTCAATGGTATAGGGGAAGTGGCTGCCAAAATTTTCAGAAATTACCCCTATAGTAAGAGCAAAGAAGTATTATCGTTCTCGTTAGTACTACAAATATTGCGATCTCGGTTCTTGAGAAAGTTGTTATGACCAAACCGACTTTATATAATTGGTCTTTGATACCAGTTAACTAGTCAGCACTTGTTTAAGTGATCATTTAAGGGAGGTTAATTTCAACCTTGCCAACTAATGGTTAGTTAAATGAGATCGATTCCAATTAGATGTAGGTCAAGCTCTACATGATTTTCAGATCCGAAATCAAAGCGATAAGGAATTTGGAAAAGTAATGGCGTTAACATAAATTGAAAGCTAGTACAATTAGCATAATGTTACTACAAACAGTGTGCAAGGTTTGATCCAGAAGAATACGCTCTTTTCGAATAAATAAGAGGAACATAAAGTTACTGGTACATGCTAGTAAGAAGAATATTTTTAAGAACTGAAGGTTCAAGATAAAGCAAAAGAGATTATATCATCTGCAATAGCGTTCCAGGAAGGACTTGGTGTTAGTGTATACTGAAAATATTTATTTGAAGTATGTATTTATTTCTGGCCAGTTTATTTGAGAATCATTTGAATGTTTACATGTTGTCTAATATTATATTGTGAACAATCTAGTATCAAATGGGATACAGAATATTAGATTGTTAAATACGGTTATATAATATAATAAGGTTCACAGCACAGGTGGTGTTGGACAATCCACTGGTATGGCTGTAGTATTATTTAGATTAGTTTATATTGACTAATAAATAATACTAGTATACTTTGTGTATATTGAACATGATCAAATTTAGAATTGTTCCCTTAATACTGATTAAGAAGGAGAACTAAGATTCTATGTTATTATTAATGCTTAGGTTCTTAATCCGGAAATAGTAATTGACACGTGTATATTATTTACATGCTTTGATTTATATATGAAATAAATCTTTTGAATTATATCATTATATTTTGGGTGATGGAATTATATACATGGTGGATATTATTTATTGAAGGAATCCATGTCCTAATAATATTCGGGTTAATGATGTCCCCTTGAAAGCTCAAAAAGATTTAATTATGTGAAACCCTGCAGGTGGAATTTATTCTGGCATAATTAAATAAAGGTTGAGTGGATGATCAAGGATAAAAGATATTAATTAAATAAATTATCAGTAATTTATTTAATTAATGGACATATGATATTTTAAACATGGGGAATTTAATAAGCAAATAATATTGGAACCGAATTAATTAAATTACGGTATTAGGAAAGGTAGTGCAAATATTAATTCTTTAGTGGATTGAATTAATATTTAATTACATTGGGCTAGGCTCAAGATGTAATTAGAAGGCCCAACCTAATTATCCATGGTCCCTATTGTAGCCTATATATATTCTTATTCTCTTCTTGCTTGGAATTGTGTGAAAACATATTGTAGCCACCAAGGAGCAAGAAGAGAGGATAACTTGAGAAGACGGAGGCCACACTTCGCTCAAGGGAATTTGGGAATACAATAGAAGAGCGTGGAATCAACCATTAACAAGGTAATCCTCTTTTCGTAATCTTATTTTAAAACGTAGTAACACCCTAAGTCCGTGGTTCCCAACAATTGGTATCAGAGCCTGGTAATGGGTTCTACGTTTTATGATATAATGTCCATGTCATAATTATATATGCGTGTATATAGTGTTTTGC